>NW_027139461.1:0-135024 GCF_035084215.1 Heptranchias perlo
TGAGGGGAGCTGCTGGCTGAGAGGGGAGGGTTTGAGGTCTGAGGGGAGGGGTCGTGATCTGAGGGGAGAACGTTGAGCCCACACTACAATACAGAGCTCCCTCTAACACTACAATACAGAGCTCCCTCCACACTACAATACAGAGCTCCTCTACACTCAATACAGAGCTCCCTCTACACTACAATACAGAGCTCCCTCCTACACTACAATACAGAGCTCCCTCTACACTACAATACAGAGCTCCCTCCACGACTACAATACAGAGCTCCCCTCTACCAGCTCTACACAATACAGAGCTCCCTCTACCACACTACAACAGAGCTCCCTCCACACTACAATACAGAGCTCCCTCCACACTACAATACAGAGCTCCCTCCACACTACAATACAGAGCTCCCTCTACACTACAATACAGAGCTCCCTCCACACTACAATACAGAGCTCCCTCTACACTACAATACAGAGCTCCCTCCTACACACTACAATACAGAGCTCCTCCACACTACAATACAGAGCTCCCTCACACTACAATACAGAGCTCCCTCCACACTACAATACAGAGCTCCCTCCACACTACAATACAGAGCTCCCTCTACACTACAATACAGAGCTCCCTCTACACTACAATACAGAGCTCCCTCCACACTACAATACAGAGCTCCCTCCACAACCTACAATACAGAGCTCCCTCCTACACTACAATACAGAGCTCCCTCCTACACTACAATACAGAGCTCCCTCTACACTACAATACAGAGCTCCCTCGACACTACAATACAGAGCTCCCTCTACACTACAATACAGAGCTCCCTCTACACTACAATACAGAGCTCCCTCCACACTACAATACAGAGCTCCCTCTACACTACAATACAGAGCTCCCTCTACACTACAATACAGAGCTCCCTCCACACTACAATACAGAGCTCCCTCCACACTACAATACAGAGCTCCCTCTACACTACAATACAGAGCTCCCTCCACACACACAATACAGAGCTCCCTCTACACTACAATACAGAGCTCCCTCCACACCACAATACAGAGCTCCCTCTACACTACAATACAGAGCTCCCTCCACACTACAATACAGAGCTCCCTCTACACTACAATACAGAGCTCCCTCCACACTACAATACAGAGCTCCCTCTACACTACAATACAGAGCTCCCTCCACACTACAATACAGAGCTCCCTCCACACTACAATACAGAGCTCCCTCTACACACAATACAGAGCTCCCCTCCACACTACAATACAGAGCTCCCTCCACACTACAATACAGAGCTCCCTCTACACTACAATACAGAGCTCCCTCTACACTACAATACAGAGCTCCCTCCACACTACAATACAGAGCTCCCTCTACACTACAATACAGAGCTCCCTCCACACTACAATACAGAGCTCCCTCCACACCACAATACAGAGCTCCCTCCACACTACAATACAGAGCTCCCTCTACACTACAATACAGAGCTCCCTCGACACTACAATACAGAGCTCCCTCTACACTACAATACAGAGCTCCCTCTACACTACAATACAGAGCTCCCTCCTCACACTACAATACAGAGCTCCTCTACACTACAATACAGAGCTCCCTCTACACTACAATACAGAGCTCCCTCCACACTACAATACAGAGCTCCCTCCACACTACAATACAGAGCTCCCTCTACACTACAATACAGAGCTCCCTCTACACCACAATACAGAGCTCCCTCTACACTACAATACAGAGCTCCCTCCACACTACAATACAGAGCTCCCTCCACACTACAATACAGAGCTCCCTCCACACTACAATACAGAGCTCCCTCTACACTACAATACAGAGCTCCCTCCACACTACAATACAGAGCTCCCTCTACACTACAATACAGAGCTCCCTCCACACTACAATACAGAGCTCCCTCTACACTACAATACAGAGCTCCCTCCACACTACAATACAGAGCTCCCTCTACACTACAATACAGAGCTCCCTCTACACCACAATACAGAGCTCCCTCCACACTACAATACAGAGCTCCCTCCACACTACAATATCCTCCACACTACAATACAGAGCTCCCTCTACACTACAATACAGAGCTCCCTCTACACTACAATACAGAGCTCCCTCTACACTACAATACAGAGCTCCCTCCACACTACAATACAGAGCTCCCTCCACACCACAATACAGAGCTCCCTCCACACTACAATACAGAGCTCCCTCTACACTACAATACAGAGCTCCCTCTACACTACAATACAGAGCTCCCTCTACACTACAATACAGAGCTCCCTCCACATTACAATACAGAGCTCCCTCCACACTACAATACAGAGCTCCCTCTACACTACAATACAGAGCTCCTCTACACTACAATACAGAGCTCCCTCCACACTACAATACAGAGCTCCCTCTACACCACAATACAGAGCTCCCTCCACACTACAATACAGAGCTCCCTCAACACTACAATACAGAGCTCCCTCTACACTACAATACAGAGCTCCCTCCACACCACAATACAGAGCTCCCTCCACACTACAATACAGAGCTCCCTCCACACTACAATACAGAGCTCCCTCCACACTACAATACAGAGCTCCCTCGACACTACAATACAGAGCTCCCTCTACACTACAATACAGAGCTCCCTCTACACTACAATACAGAGCTCCCTCTACACTACAATACAGAGCTCCTCCACACTACAATACAGAGCTCCCTCTACACTACAATACAGAGCTCCCTCTACACTACAATACAGAGCTCCCTCCACACTACAATACAGAGCTCCCTCTACACTACAATACAGAGCTCCCTCCACACTACAATACAGAGCTCCCTCTACACTACAATACAGAGCTCCCTCCACACCACAATACAGAGCTCCCTCCACACTACAATACAGAGCTCCCTCCACACCACAATACAGAGCTCCCTCCACACTACAATACAGAGCTCCCTCCACACTACAATACAGAGCTCCCTCTACACCACAATACAGAGCTCCCTCTACACTACAATACAGAGCTCCCTCCACACTACAATACAGAGCTCCTCCACACTACAATACAGAGCTCCCTCTACACTACAATACAGAGCTCCCTCCACACTACAATACAGAGCTCCCTCTACACTACAATACAGAGCTCCCTCCACACCACAATACAGAGCTCCCTCCACACTACAATACAGAGCTCCCTCCACACTACAATACAGAGCTCCCTCCACACTACAATACAGAGCTCCCTCCACACTACAATACAGAGCTCCCTCTACACTACAATACAGAGCTCCCTCCACACTACAATACAGAGCTCCCTCCACACTACAATACAGAGCTCCCTCCACACTACAATACAGAGCTCCCTCCACACTACAATACAGAGCTCCCTCTACACTACAATACAGAGCTCCCTCCACACTACAATACAGAGCTTCCTCTACATTACCCCCACTTTATTCTAACAGAATACCCTTCTCTCCTGCAGCTGTAAATTGGCACAGACGAATGGTTGGGGAGTGATGGTCAGTCACCGATCGGGTGAGACAGAGGATAACTTCATCGCTGATCTCGTGGTGGGACTCTGCACAGGGCAGGTATGTTTAAACTCCAGATACAGGAGTGTGAGAGAGAGAGGTTAGAGGGACCTCCCCAGATACAGGAGTGTGTGAGAGAGGGGTTAGAGGGACCTCCCCAGATACAGGAGTGTGTGAGAGGGGTTAGAGGGACCTCCCCAGATACAAGAGTGTGAGAGAGAGGGGTTAGAGGGACCTCCCCAGATACAGGAGATGTGAGAGAGGGGTTAGAGGGACCTCCCCAGATACAGGAGTGTGTGAGAGAGGGGTTAGAGGGACCTCCCCAGATACAGGAGAGTGTGAGAGAGGGGTTAGAGGGACCTCCCCAGATACAGGAGTGTGTGAGAGGGGTTAGAGGGACCTCCCCAGATACAGGAGTGTGAGAGAGGGGTTAGAGGGACCTCCCCAGATACAGGAGTGTGAGAGAGAGGGGTTAGAGGGACCTCCCCAGATACAGGAGAGTGTGAGAGAGGGGTTAGAGGGACCTCCCCAGATACAGGAGTGTGAGAGAGAGAGGTTAGAGGGACCTCCCCAGATACAGGAGTGTGTGAGAGAGGGGGTTAGAGGGACCTCCCCAGATACAGGAGTGTGAGAGAGAGGGGGTTAGAGGGAGCTCCTCAGATACAGGAGGGTGTGAGAGAGGGTTAGAGGGACCTCCTCAGATACAGGAGGGTGTGAGGAGGGGTTAGAGGGACCTCCCCAGATACAGGAGTGTGAGAGAGGGGTTAGAGGGACCTCCCCAGATACAGGAGTGTGTGAGAGAGAGGGGTTAGAGGGACCTCCCCAGATACAGGAGTGTGTGAGAGAGGGGTTCGAGGGACCTCCCCAGATACAGGAGTGTGAGAGAGGGGTTAGAGGGACCTCCCCAGATAGAGGAGTGTGAGAGAGGGGTTAGAGGGACCTCCCCAGATACAGGAGTGTGAGAGAGGGGGGTTAGAGGGACCTCCCCAGATACAGGAGTGTGTGAGAGGGGGTTAGAGGGACCTCCCCAGATACAGGAGTGTGTGAGAGGGGTTAGAGGGACCTCCCCAGATACAAGAGTGTGAGAGAGAGGGTTAGAGGACCTCCCCAGATACAGGAGAGTGTGAGAGAGGGGTTAGAGGGACCTCCCCAGATACAGGAGTGTGTGAGAGGGGTTAGAGGGACCTCCCCAGATACAGGAGTGTGAGAGAGGGGGTTAGAGGGACCTCCCCAGATACAGGAGTGTGAGAGAGAGGGGTTAGAGGGACCTCCCCAGATACAGGAGAGTGTGAGAGAGGGGTTAGAGGGACCTCCCCAGATACAGGAGTGTGTGAGAGGGGTTAGAGGGACCTCCCCAGATACAGGAGTGTGAGAGAGGGGTTAGAGGGACCTCCCCAGATACAGGAGTGTGAGAGAGAGGGGTTAGAGGGACCACCCCAGATACAGGAGAGTGTGAGAGAGGGGTTAGAGGGACCTCCCCAGATACAGGAGTGTGAGAGAGAGAGGTTAGAGGGACCTCCCCAGATACAGGAGTGTGTGAGAGAGGGGGTTAGAGGACCTCCCCAGATACAGGAGTGTGAGAGAGAGGGGGTTAGAGGGAGCTCCTCAGATACTGGAGGGTGTGAGAGAGGGGTTAGAGGGACCTCCTCAGATACAGGAGTGTGTGAGGGAGGGGTTAGAGGGACCTCCCCAGATACAGGAGTGTGAGAGAGGGGTTAGAGGGACCTCCCCAGATACAGGAGTGTGTGAGAGAGAGGGGTTAGAGGGACCTCCCCAGATACAGGAGTGTGTGAGAGAGGGGTTCGAGGGACCTCCCCAGATACAGCAGTGTGAGAGAGGGGTTAGAGGGACCTCCCCAGATAGAGGAGTGTGAGAGAGAGGGGTTAGAGGGACCTCCTCAGATACAGGAGTGTGTGAGAGGGGTTAGAGGGACCTCCCCAGATACAGGAGTGTGAGAGAGAGGGGTTAGAGGGACCTCCCCAGATACAGGAGTTGTGTGAGAGGGGTTAGAGGGACCTCCCCAGATACAAGAGTGTGAAAGAGTGGTTAGAGGGACCTCCCCAGATACAGGAGTGTGTGAGAGAGGGGTTAGAGGGACCTCCCCAGATCCAGGAATGTGAGAGAGGGGTTAGAGGGACCTCCCCAGATACAGGAGTGTGAGAGAGAGGGGTTAGAGGGACCTCCCCAGATACAGGAGTGTGAGAGAGGGGGGGTTAGAGGGACCTCCCCAGATACAGGAGTGTGAGAGAGAGGGGTTAGAGGGACCTCCCCAGATACAGGAGTGTGAGAGAGAGGGGTTAGAGGGACCTCCCCAGATACAGGAGTTGTGTGAGAGGGGTTAGAGGGACCTCCCCAGATACAAGAGTGTGAAAGAGTGGTTAGAGGGACCTCCCCAGATACAGGAGTGTGTGAGAGAGGGGTTAGAGGGACCTCCCCAGATCCAGGAATGTGAGAGAGGGGTTAGAGGGACCTCCCCAGATACAGGAGTGTGAGAGAGAGGGGTTAGAGGGACCTCCCCAGATACAGGAGTGTGAGAGAGGGGGGGTTAGAGGGACCTCCCCAGATACAGGAGTGTGAGAGAGAGGGGTTAGAGGGACCTCCCCAGATACAGGAGTGTGAGAGAGAGGGGTTAGAGGGACCTCCCCAGATACAGGAGTGTGAGAGAGAGGGGTTAGAGGGACCTCCTCAGATACAGGAGTGTGAGAGAGAGAGGGTTAGAGGGACCTCCCCAGATACAGGAGTGTGAGAGAGAGGGGGTTAGAGGGACCTCCCCAGATACAGGAGTGTGAGAGAGGGGTTAGAGGGACCTCCCCAGATACAGGAGTGTGAGAGAGTGGTTCGAGGGACCTCCCCAGATACAGGGGTGTGAGAGAGAGGGTAAGAGGGACCACCCCAGATACAGGAGTGTGAGAGAGGGGATTAGAGGGACCTCCCCAGACACAGGGGTGTGTGAGAGAGGGGGTTAGAGGGACCTCCCCAGATACAGGAGTGTGAGAGAGGGGTTAGAGGGACCTCCCCAGATACAGGAGTGTGAGAGAGGGGGTTAGAGGGACCTCCCCAGATACAGGAGTGTGTGAGAGGGGTTAGAGGGACCTCCCCAGATACAGGAGTGTGAGAGAGGGGTTAGAGGGACCTCCCCAGATACAGGAGTGTGAGAGTGAGGGGTTAGAGGGACCTCCCCAGATACAGGAGTGTGAGAGAGAGGGGGTTAGAGGGACCTCCCCAGATACAAGAGTGTGAGAGTGAGGGGTTAGAGGGACCTCCCCAGATACAGGAGTGTGAGAGAGGGGTTAGAGGGACCTCCCCAGATACAGGAGTGTGAGAGAGAGGGGTGAGAGGGACCTCCCCAGATACAGGAGTGTGTGAGAGAGGGGGTTAGAGGGACCTCCCCAGATACAGGAGTGTGAGAGAGAGGTTAGAGGGACCTCCCCAGATACAGGAGTGTGAGAGAGAGGGTTTAGAGGGACCTCCCCAGATACAGGAGAGTGAGAGAGAGAGGGGTTAGAGGGACCTCCCCAGATACAGGAGTGTGAGAGAGGGGTTAGAGGGACCTCCCCAGATACAGGAGTGTGAGAGAGAGGGGTGAGAGGGACCTCCCCAGATACAGGAGTGTGTGAGAGAGGGGGTTAGAGGGACCTCCCCAGATACAGGAGTGTGAGAGAGAGGTTAGAGGGACCTCCCCAGATACAGGAGTGTGTGAGAGGGGTTAGAGGGACCTCCCCAGATACAGGAGAGTGAGAGAGAGAGGGGTTAGAGGGACCTCCCCAGATACAGGAGTGTGAGAGAGGGGTTAGAGGGACCTCCCCAGATACAGGAGTGTGAGAGAGAGGGGTGAGAGGGACCTCCCCAGATACAGGAGTGTGTGAGAGAGGGGGTTAGAGGGACCTCCCCAGATACAGGAGTGTGAGAGAGAGGTTAGAGGGACCTCCCCAGATACAGGAGTGTGAGAGAGAGGGTTTAGAGGGACCTCCCCAGATACAGGAGTGTGTGAGAGAGGGTTAGAGGGACCTCCCCAGATACAGGAGTGTGTGAGAGAGGGTTAGAGGGACCTCCCCAGATACAGGAGTGTGTGAGAGGGTTTAGAGGGACCTCCCCAGATACAGGAGTGTGAGAGAGGGTTAGAGGGACCTCCCCAGATACAGGAGTGTGTGAGAGGGGTTAGAGGGACCTCCCCAGATACAGGAGTGTGTGAGAGAGGGGTTAGAGGGACCTCCCCAGATACAGGAGTGTGAGAGAGGGGGTTAGAGGGACCTCCCCAGATACAGGAGTGTGAGAGAGAGGGGGTTAGAGGGACCTCCCCAGATACAGGAGTGTGAGAGAGAGGGGTGAGAGGGACCTCCCCAGATACAGGAGTGTGTGAGAGAGGGGTTAGAGGGCCCTCCCCAGATACAGGAATGTGAGAGAGGAGTTAGAGGGACCTCCCCAGATACAGGAGTGTGAGAGAGGGGTTAGAGGGACCTCCCCAGATACAGGAGTGTGAGAGAGAGGGGTTAGAGGGACCTCCCCAGGTACAGGAGTGTGTGAGAGAGGGTTGGAGGGACCTCCCCAGATACAGGAGTGTGAGAGGGGGGTTAGAGGGACCTCCCCAGATACAGGAGTGTGAGAGAGGGGTTAGAGGGACCTCCCCAGATACAGGAGTGTGTGAGAGAGGGGTTAGAGGGACCTCCCCAGATACAGGAGTGTGAGAGAGAGGGGTTAGAGGGACCTCCCCAGGTACAGGAGTGTGTGAGAGAGGGTTGGAGGGACCTCCCCAGATACAGGAGTGTGTGAGAGGGGGTTAGAGGGACCTCCCCAGATACAGGAGCGTGAGAGAGGGTTAGAGGGACCTCCCCAGATACAGGAGTGTGAGAGAGGGGTTTGAGGGACCTCCCCAGATACAGGAGTGTGAGAGAGAGGGGTTAGAGGGACCTCCCCAGATACAGGAGTGTGAGAGAGGGGTTAGAGGGACCTTCCCAGATACAGGAGTGTGAGAGAGGGTTAGAGGGACCTCCCCAGATACAGGAGTGTGAGAGAGGGGTTTGAGGGACCTCCCCAGATACAGGAGTGTGAGAGAGAGGGGTTAGAGGGACCTCCCCAGATACAGGAGTGTGAGAGAGGGGTTAGAGGGACCTCCCCAGATACAGGAGTGTGTGAGAGGGGTTAGAGGGACCTCCCCAGATACAGGAGTGTGAGAGAGGGGTTCTAGGGACCTCCCCAGATACAGGAGTGTGAGAGAGGGGTTGGAGGGACCTACCCAGATACAGGAGTGTGTGAGAGAGGGGTTAGAGGGACCTCCCCAGATACAGGAGTGTGAGAGAGAGGGGTTAGAGGGACCTCCCCGGATACAGGCGTGTGAGAGAGGGGTTCGAGGGACCTCCCCAGATACAGGAGTGTGAGAGAGGGGTTTGAGGGACCTCCCCAGATACAGGAGTGTGAGAGAGAGAGGGTTAGAGGGACCTCCCCAGATACAGGAGTGTGAGAGAGGGGTTAGAGGGACCTCCCCAGATACAGGAGTGTGTGAGAGTGGTTAGAGGGACCTCCCCAGATACAGGAGTGTGAGAGAGGGGGTTAGAGGGACCTCCACAGATACAGGAGTGTGTGAGAGGGGTTGGAGGGACCTCCCCAGATACAGGAGTGTGTGAGAGAGGGGTTAGAGGGACCTCCCCAGATACAGGAGTGTGTGAGAGAGGGGTTAGAGGGACCTCCCCAGATACAGGAGTGTGAGAGTGAGGGGTTAGAGGGACCTCCCCAGATACAGGTGTGTGAGAGAGAGGGGGTTAGAGGGACCTCCCCAGATACAGGAGTGTGAGAGAGAGGGGTTAGAGGGACCTCCCCAGATACAGGAGTGTGAGAGATGGGTTAGAGGGACCTCCCCAGATACAGGAGCGTGTGAGAGAGGGGTTAGAGGGACCTCCCCGGATACAGGAGTGAGAGAGAGGGGTTAGAGGGACCTCCCCAGATACAGGAGTGTGAGAGAGAGGGGTTTGAGGGACCTCCCCAGATACAAGAGTGTGAAAGAGTGGTTAGAGGGACCTCCCCAGATACAGGAGTGTGTGAGAGAGGGTTAGAGGGACCTCCCCAGATACAGGAGTGTGTGAGAGGGGTGAGAGGGACCTCCCCAGATACAGGAGTGTGAGAGAGGGTTAGAGGGACCTCCCCAGATACAGGAGTGTGTGAGAGGGGTGAGAGGGACCTCCCCAGATACAGGAGTGTGTGAGAGAGGGGTTAGAGGGACCTCCCCAGATACAAGAGTGTGAAAGAGTGGTTAGAGGGACCTCCCCAGATACAGGAGTGTGTGAGAGAGGGGTTAGAGGGACCTCCCCAGATACAGGAGTGTGAGAGAGGGGTTAGAGGGACCTCCCCAGATAGAGGAGTGTGAGAGAGAGGGGTTAGAGGGACCTCCCCAGATACAGGAGTGTGTGAGAGGGGTTAGAGGGACCTCCCCAGATACAGGAGTGTGAGAGAGAGGGGTTAGAGGGACCTCCCCAGATACAGGAGTGTGAGAGAGAGGGGTTAGAGGGACCTCCCCAGATACAGGAGTGTGAGAGAGGGGTTAGAGGGACCTCCTCAGATACAGGAGTGTGAGAAAGAGTGGTGAGAGGGACCTCCCCAGATACAGGAGTGTGAGAGAGAGGGGGTTAGAGGGACCTCCCCAGATACAGGAGTGTGAGAGAGGGGTTAGAGGGACCTCCCCAGATACAGGAGTGTGAGAGAGTGGTTAGAGGGACCTCCACAGATACAGGGGTGTGAGAGAGAGGGTTAGAGGGACCTCCCCAGATACAGGAGTGTGAGAGAGGGGGTTAGAGGGACCTCCCCAGACACAGGGGTGTGTGAGAGAGGGGGTTAGAGGGACCTCCCCAGATACAGGAGTGTGAGAGAGGGGTTAGAGGGAGCTCCCCAGATACAGGAGTGTGAGAGAGGGGGTTAGAGGGACCTCCCCAGATACAGGAGTGTGTGAGAGGGGTTAGAGGGACCTCCCCAGATACAGGAGTGTGAGAGAGGGGTTAGAGGGACCTCCCCAGATACAGGAGTGTGAGAGAGGGGGTTAGAGGGACCTCCCCAGATACAGGGGTGTGTGAGAGAGGGTGTTAGAGGGACCTCCCCAGATACAGGAGTGTGAGAGAGGGGTTAGAGGGACCTCCCCAGATACAGGAGTGTGAGAGTGAGGCGTTATAGGGACCTCCCCAGATACAGGAGTGTGAGAGAGAGGGGGTTAGAGGGACCTCCCCAGATACAAGAGTGTGAGAGTGAGGGGTTAGAGGGACCTCCCCAGATACAGGAGTGTGAGAGAGGGGTTAGAGGGACCTCCCCAGATACAGGAGTGTGAGAAAGAGGGGTGAGAGGGACCTCCCCAGATACAGGAGTGTGTGAGAGAGGGGGTTAGAGGGACCTCCCCAGATACAGGAGTGTGAGAGAGAGGTTAGAGGGACCTCCCCAGATACAGGAGTGTGAGAGAGGGGTTAGAGGGACCTCCCCAGATACAAGAGTGTGAGAGAGAGGGGTTAGAGGGACCTCCCCAGATACAGGAGTGTGTGAGAGGGGTTAGAGGGACCTCCCCAGATACAGGAGTGTGAGAGAGGGTTTAGAGGGACCTCCCCAGATACAAGAGTGTGAGAGAGAGGTTAGAGGGAGCTCCCCAGATACAGGAGTGTGTGAGAGGAGTTAGAGGGACCTCCCCAGATACAGGAGTGTGAGAGAGGGGTTAGAGGGACCTCCCCAGATACAAGAGTGTGAGAGAGAGGTTAGAGGGACCTCCCCAGATACAGGAGTGTGAGAGAGGGGTTAGCGGGACCTCCCCAGATACAGGAGTGTGAGAGAGGGGTTAGAGGGACCTCCCCAGATAGAGGAGTGTGAGAGAGAGGTTAGAGGGACTTCCCCAGATAGAGGAGTGAGAGAGAGAGGGGTTAGAGGGACCTCCCCAGATACAGGAGTGTGAGAGAGAGGGGTTAGAGGGACCTCCCCAGATACAGGAGTGTGTGAGAGAGGGGTTAGAGGGACCTCCCCAGATACAGGAGTGTGAGAGAGAGGGGTTAGAGGGACCTCCCCAGATACAGGAGTGTGAGAGAGGGGTTAGAGGGACCTCCCCAGATACAGGAGTGTGAGAGAGAGGGGTTAGAGGGACCTCCCCAGATACAGAAGTGTGAGAGAGAGGGGGTTAAGGGACCTCCCCAGATACAGGAGTGTGAGAGAGAGAGGTTAGAGAGACCTCCCCAGATACAGGAGTGTGAGAGAGGGGTTCGAGGGACCTCCCCAGATACAGGAGTGTGTGAGAGGGGTTAGAGGGAACTCCCCAGATACAGGAGTGTGTGAGAGGGGGGTTAGAGGGACCTACCCAGATACAGGAGTGGGAGAGAGGGGTTAGAGGGACCTCCCCAGATACAGGAGTGTGTGAGAGAGGGTTAGAGGGACCTCCCCAGATCCAGGAGTGTGTGAGAGAGGGTTAGAGGGACCTCCCCAGATACAGGAGTGTGTGAGAGGGGTTAGAGGGACCTCCCCAGATACAGGAGTGTGAGAGAGGGTTAGAGGGACCTCCCCAGATACAGGAGTGTGTGAGAGGGGTTAGAGGGACCTCCCCAGATACAGGAGTGTGTGAGAGAGGGGTTAGAGGGACCTCCCCAGATACAGGAGTGTGAGAGAGGGGGTTAGAGGGACCTCCCCAGATACAGGAGTGTGAGAGAGAGGGGGTTAGAGGGACCTCCCCAGATACAAGAGTGTGAAAGAGTGGTTAGAGGGACCTCCCCAGATACAGGAGTGTGTGAGAGAGGGGCTAGAGGGACCTCCCCAGATACAGGAATGTGAGAGAGGAGTTAGAGGGACCTCCCCAGATACAGGAGTGTGAGAGGGGTTAGAGGGACCTCCCCAGGTACAGGAGTGTGTGAGAGAGGGGTTAGAGGGACCTCCCCAGATACAGGAGTGTGTGAGAGAGGGGTTAGAGGGACCTCCCCAGATACAGGAGTGTGAGATAGAGGGGTTAGAGGGACCTCCCCAGATACAGGAGTGTGTGAGAGAGGGGTTAGAGGGACCTCCCCAGATACAGGAGTGTGAGATAGAGGGGTTAGAGGGACCTCCCCAGATACAAGAGTGTGAAAGAGTGGTTAGAGGGACCTCCCCAGATACAGGAGTGTGAGAGAGGGTTAGAGGGACCTCCCCAGATACAGGAGTGTGAGAGAGGGGTTTGAGGGACCTCCCCAGATACAGGAGTGTGAGAGAGAGGGGTTAGAGGGACCTCCCCAGATACAGGAGTGTGTGAGAGAGGGGTGAGAGGGACCTCCCCAGATACAAGAGTGTGAAAGAGTGGTTAGAGGGACCTCCCCAGATACAGGAGTGTGTGAGAGAGGGGTTAGAGTGACCTCCCCAGATACAGGAATGTGAGAGAGGAGTTAGAGGGACCTCCCCAGATACAGGAGTGTGAAAGAGGGGGTTAGAGGGACCTCCCCAGGTACAGGAGTGTGTGAGAGAGGGTTGGAGGGACCTCCCCAGATACAGGAGTGTGTGAGAGGGGTTAGAGAGACCTCCCCAGATACAGGAGTGTGAGAGAGGGTTAGAGGGACCTCCCCAGATACAGGAGTGTGAGAGAGGGGTTAGAGGGACCTCCCCAGATACAGGAGTGTGAGAGAGTGGGGTTAGAGGGACCTCCCCAGATACAGGAGTGTGAGAGAGTGGGGTTAGAGGGACCTCCCCAGATACAGGAGTGTGAGAGAGAGGGGTTAGAGGGACCTCCCCAGATACAGGAGTGTGTGAGAGAGGGGTTAGAGGGACCTCCCCAGATACAAGAGTGTGAAAGAGTGGTTAGAGGGACCTCCCCAGATACAGGAGTGTGTGAGAGAGGGGTTAGAGGGACCTCCCCAGATACAGGAATGTGAGAGAGGAGTTAGAGGGACCTCCCCAGATACAGGAGTGTGAGAGGGGTTAGAGGGACCTCCCCAGGTACAGGAGTGTGTGAGAGAGGGTTGGAGGGACCTCCCCAGATACAGGAGTGTGTGAGAGGGGTTAGAGAGACCTCCCCAGATACAGGAGTGTGAGAGAGGGTTAGAGGGACCTCCCCAGATACAGGAGTGTGAGAGAGGGGTTTGAGGGACCTCCCCAGATACAGGAGTGTGAGAGAGAGGGGTTAGAGGGACCTCCCCAGATACAGGAGTGTGTGAGAGAGGGTTAGAGGGACCTCCCCAGATCCAGGAGTGTGTGAGAGAGGGTTAGAGGGACCTCCCCAGATACAGGAGTGTGTGAGAGGGGTTAGAGGGACCTCCCCAGATACAGGAGTGTGAGAGAGGGTTAGAGGGACCTCCCCAGATACAGGAGTGTGTGAGAGGGGTTAGAGGGACCTCCCCAGATACAGGAGTGTGTGAGAGAGGGGTTAGAGGGACCTCCCCAGATACAGGAGTGTGAGAGAGGGGGTTAGAGGGACCTCCCCAGATACAGGAGTGTGAGAGAGAGGGGGTTAGAGGGACCTCCCCAGATACAAGAGTGTGAAAGAGTGGTTAGAGGGACCTCCCCAGATACAGGAGTGTGTGAGAGAGGGGTTAGAGGGACCTCCCCAGATACAGGAATGTGAGAGAGGAGTTAGAGGGACCTCCCCAGATACAGGAGTGTGAGAGGGGTTAGAGGGACCTCCCCAGGTACAGGAGTGTGTGAGAGAGGGGTTAGAGGGACCTCCCCAGATACAGGAGTGTGTGAGAGAGGGGTTAGAGGGACCTCCCCAGATACAGGAGTGTGAGATAGAGGGGTTAGAGGGACCTCCCCAGATACAGGAGTGTGTGAGAGAGGGGTTAGAGGGACCTCCCCAGATACAGGAGTGTGAGATAGAGGGGTTAGAGGGACCTCCCCAGATACAAGAGTGTGAAAGAGTGGTTAGAGGGACCTCCCCAGATACAGGAGTGTGAGAGAGGGTTAGAGGGACCTCCCCAGATACAGGAGTGTGAGAGAGGGGTTTGAGGGACCTCCCCAGATACAGGAGTGTGAGAGAGAGGGGTTAGAGGGACCTCCCCAGATACAGGAGTGTGTGAGAGAGGGGTGAGAGGGACCTCCCCAGATACAAGAGTGTGAAAGAGTGGTTAGAGGGACCTCCCCAGATACAGGAGTGTGTGAGAGAGGGGTTAGAGTGACCTCCCCAGATACAGGAATGTGAGAGAGGAGTTAGAGGGACCTCCCCAGATACAGGAGTGTGAAAGAGGGGGTTAGAGGGACCTCCCCAGGTACAGGAGTGTGTGAGAGAGGGTTGGAGGGACCTCCCCAGATACAGGAGTGTGTGAGAGGGGTTAGAGAGACCTCCCCAGATACAGGAGTGTGAGAGAGGGTTAGAGGGACCTCCCCAGATACAGGAGTGTGAGAGAGGGGTTAGAGGGACCTCCCCAGATACAGGAGTGTGAGAGAGTGGGGTTAGAGGGACCTCCCCAGATACAGGAGTGTGAGAGAGTGGGGTTAGAGGGACCTCCCCAGATACAGGAGTGTGAGAGAGAGGGGTTAGAGGGACCTCCCCAGATACAGGAGTGTGTGAGAGAGGGGTTAGAGGGACCTCCCCAGATACAAGAGTGTGAAAGAGTGGTTAGAGGGACCTCCCCAGATACAGGAGTGTGTGAGAGAGGGGTTAGAGGGACCTCCCCAGATACAGGAATGTGAGAGAGGAGTTAGAGGGACCTCCCCAGATACAGGAGTGTGAGAGGGGTTAGAGGGACCTCCCCAGGTACAGGAGTGTGTGAGAGAGGGTTGGAGGGACCTCCCCAGATACAGGAGTGTGTGAGAGGGGTTAGAGAGACCTCCCCAGATACAGGAGTGTGAGAGAGGGTTAGAGGGACCTCCCCAGATACAGGAGTGTGAGAGAGGGGTTTGAGGGACCTCCCCAGATACAGGAGTGTGAGAGAGAGTGGTTAGAGGGACCTCCCCAGATACAGGAGTGTGAGAGAGGGGTTAGAGGGACCTCCCCAGATACAGGAGTGTGTGAGAGGGGTTAGAGGGCCCTCCCCAGATACAGGAGTGTGAGAGAGAGGGGTTAGAGGGACCTCCCCAGTTGCAGGAGTGTGAGAGAGGGGTTCTAGGGACCTCCCCAGATACAGGAGTGTGAGAGAGGGGTTGGAGGGACCTCCCCAGATACAGGAGTGTGTGAGAGAGGGGTTAGAGGGACCTCCCCAGATACAGGAGTGTGAGAGAGAGGGGTTAGAGGGACCTCCCCGGATACAGGCGTGTGAGAGAGGGGTTCGAGGGACCTCCCCAGATACAGGAGTGTGAGAGAGGGGTTTGAGGGACCTCCCCAGATACAGGAGTGTGAGAGAGAGAGGGTTAGAGGGACCTCCCCAGATACAGGAGTGTGAGAGAGGGGGTTAGAGGGACCTCCCCAGATACAGGAGTGTGTGAGAGGGGTTGGAGGGACCTCCCCAGTACAGGAGTGTGTGAGAGAGGGGTTAGAGGGACCTCCCCAGATACAGGAGTGTGTGAGAGAGGGGTTAGAGGGACCTCCCCAGATACAGGAGTGTGAGAGTGAGGGGTTAGAGGGACCTCCCCAGATACAGGAGTGTGAGAGAGAGGGGGTTAGAGGGACCTCCCCAGATACAGGAGTGTGAGAGAGAGGGGTTAGAGGGACCTCCCCAGATACAGGAGTGTGAGAGATGGGTTAGAGGGACCTCCCCAGATACAGGAGTGTGTGAGAGAGGGGTTAGAGGGACCTCCCCAGATACAGGAGTGTGAGAGAGAGGGGTTAGAGGGACCTCCCCGGATACAGGAGTGAGAGAGAGGGGTTAGAGGGACCTCCCCAGATACAGGAGTGTGAGAGAGAGGGGTTTGAGGGACCTCCCCAGATACAAGAGTGTGAAAGAGTGGTTAGAGGGACCTCCCCAGATACAGGAGTGTGTGAGAGAGGGTTAGAGGGACCTCCCCAGATACAGGAGTGTGTGAGAGGGGTTAGAGGGACCTCCCCAGATACAGGAGTGTGAGAGAGGGTTAGACGGACCTCCCCAGATACAGGAGTGTGTGAGAGGGGTAAGAGGGACCTCCCCAGATACAGGAGTGTGTGAGAGAGGGGGTTAGAGGGACCTCCCCAGATACAGGAGTGTGAGAGGGGTTAGAGGGACCTCCCCAGGTACAGGAGTGTGTGAGAGAGGGTTGGAGGGACCTCCCCAGATACAGGAGTGTGTGAGAGGGGTTAGAGAGACCTCCCCAGATACAGGAGTGTGAGAGAGGGTTAGAGGGACCTCCCCAGATACAGGAGTGTGAGAGAGGGGTTTGAGGGACCTCCCCAGATACAGGAGTGGGAGAGAGGGGTTAGAGGGACCTCCCCAGATACAGGAGTGTGAGAGAGGGGTTAGAGGGACCTCCCCAGATACAGGAGTGTGTGAGAGGGGTTAGAGGGCCCTCCCCAGATACAGGAGTGTGAGAGAGAGGGGTTAGAGGGACCTCCCCAGTTACAGGAGTGTGAGAGAGGGGTTCTAGGGACCTCCCCAGATACAGGAGTGTGAGAGAGGGGTTGGAGGGACCTCCCCAGATACAGGAGTGTGTGAGAGAGGGGTTAGAGGGACCTCCCCAGATACAGGAGTGTGAGAGAGAGGGGTTAGAGGGACCTCCCCGGATACAGGCGTGTGAGAGAGGGGTTCGAGGGACCTCCCCAGATACAGGAGTGTGAGAGAGGGGTTTGAGGGACCTCCCCAGATACAGGAGTGTGAGAGAGAGAGGGTTAGAGGGACCTCCCCAGATACAGGAGTGTGAGAGAGGGGGTTAGAGGGACCTCCCCAGATACAGGAGTGTGTGAGAGGGGTTGGAGGGACCTCCCCAGTACAGGAGTGTGTGAGAGAGGGGTTAGAGGGACCTCCCCAGATACAGGAGTGTGTGAGAGAGGGGTTAGAGGGACCTCCCCAGATACAGGAGTGTGAGAGTGAGGGGTTAGAGGGACCTCCCCAGATACAGGAGTGTGAGAGAGAGGGGGTTAGAGGGACCTCCCCAGATACAGGAGTGTGAGAGAGAGGGGTTAGAGGGACCTCCCCAGATACAGGAGTGTGAGAGATGGGTTAGAGGGACCTCCCCAGATACAGGAGTGTGTGAGAGAGGGGTTAGAGGGACCTCCCCAGATACAGGAGTGTGAGAGAGAGGGGTTAGAGGGACCTCCCCGGATACAGGAGTGAGAGAGAGGGGTTAGAGGGACCTCCCCAGATACAGGAGTGTGAGAGAGAGGGGTTTGAGGGACCTCCCCAGATACAAGAGTGTGAAAGAGTGGTTAGAGGGACCTCCCCAGATACAGGAGTGTGTGAGAGAGGGTTAGAGGGACCTCCCCAGATACAGGAGTGTGTGAGAGGGGTTAGAGGGACCTCCCCAGATACAGGAGTGTGAGAGAGGGTTAGACGGACCTCCCCAGATACAGGAGTGTGTGAGAGGGGTAAGAGGGACCTCCCCAGATACAGGAGTGTGTGAGAGAGGGGGTTAGAGGGACCTCCCCAGATACAGGAGTGTGAGAGAGAGGGGTTAGAGGGACCTCCCCAGATACAAGAGTGTGAAAGAGTGGTTAGAGGGACCTCCCCAGATACAGGAGTGTGTGAGAGAGGGGTTAGAGGGACCTCCCCAGGTACAGGAGTGTGTGAGAGGGGTTAGAGGGACCTCCCCAGATACAGGAGTGTGAGAGAGGGGTTGGAGGGACCTCCCCAGATACAGGAGTGTGAGAGAGAGGGGTTAGAGGGACCTCCCCAGATACAGGAGTGTGTGAGAGGGGTTAGAGGGACCTCCCCAGATACAGGAGTGTGAGAGAGGGTTAGAGGGACCTCCCCAGATACAGGAGTGTGTGAGAGGGGTTAGAGGGACCTCCCCAGATACATGAGTGTGTGAGAGAGGGGTTAGAGGGACCTCCCCAGATACAGGAGTGTGAGAGAGGGGGTTAGAGGGACCTCCCCAGATACAGGAGTGTGAGAGAGGGGTTTGAGGGACCTCCCCAGATACAGGAGTGTGAGAGAGAGGGGTTAGAGGGACCTCCCCAGATACAGGAGTGTGAGAGAGGGGTTAGAGGGACCTCCCCAGATACAGGAGTGTGTGAGAGGGGTTAGAGTGACCTCCCCAGATACAGGAGTGTGAGAGAGGGGGTTAGAGGGACCTCCCCAGATACAGGAGTGTGTGAGAGGGGTTGGAGGGACCTCCCCAGATACAGGAGTGTGTGAGAGAGGGGTTAGAGGGACCTCCCCAGATACAGGAGTGTGAGAGAGAGGGGTTAGAGGGACCTCCCCAGATACAGGAGTGTGAGAGAGGGGTTCTAGGGACCTCCCCAGATACAGGAGTGTGAGAGAGGGGTTTGAGGGACCTCCCCAGATACAGGAGTGTGTGAGAGAGGGGTTAGAGGGACCTCCCCAGATACAGCAGTGTGAGAGAGAGGGGGTTAGAGGGACCTCCCCAGATACAGGAGTGTGAGAGAGAGGGGTTAGAGGGACCTCCCCAGATACAGGAGTGTGAGAGAGAGGGGGTTAGAGGGACCTCCCCAGATACAGGAGTGTGAGAGAGGGGTTTGAGGGACCTCCCCAGATACAGGAGTGTGAGAGAGAGGGGTTAGAGGGACCTCCCCAGATACAGGAGTGTGAGAGAGAGGGGGTTAGAGGGACCTCCCCAGATACAGGAGTGTGAGAGAGGGGTTTGAGGGACCTCCCCAGATACAGGAGTGTGAGAGAGAGAGGGTTAGAGGGACCTCCCCAGATACAGGAGTGTGAGAGAGGGGTTAGAGGGACCTCCCCAGATACAGGAGTGTGTGAGAGGGGTTAGAGGGACCTCCCCAGATGCAGGAGTGTGAGAGAGGGGGTTAGAGGGACCTCCCCAGATACAGGAGTGTGTGAGAGGGGTTGGAGGGACCTCCCCAGATACAGGAGTGTGTGAGAGAGGGGTTAGAGGGACCTCCCCAGATACAGGAGTGTGTGAGAGAGGGGTTAGAGGGACCTCCCCAGATACAGGAGTTTGAGAGTGAGGGGTTAGAGGGACCTCCCCAGATACAGGAGTGTGAGAGAGAGGGGGTTAGAGGGACCTCCCCAGATACAGGAGTGTGAGAGAGAGGGGTTAGAGGGACCTCCCCAGATACAGGAGTGTGAGAGACGGGTTAGAGGGACCTCCCCAGATACAGGAGTGTGAGAGACGGGTTAGAGGGACCTCCCCAGATACAGGAGTGTGAGAGAGAGGGGTTAGAGGGACCTCCTCAGATGGATTGATCTTTTGCTGTTTATTGAGATGGTTTCTCTGTCGCAAATGAGATGTCCAGGTGTAAAATGTTCGAGGGAAATGTTTGATTTTGAGTTCTGTTTGTGTTTTAGATCAAGACGGGGGCCCCTTGCAGATCAGAGCGTTTGGCTAAATACAATCAGATGCTTCGGTAAGCCCAGGACAGATCCCAGTGGATCGTAGGATTGAGGGATACGGGGAGAAGGCGGGGAGGTGGGAGTGAGGGATACGGGGAGAAGACAGGGAGGTGGGAGTGAGGGATACGGGGAGAAGGTGGGAGTGAGGGATACGGGGAGAAGGCGGGGAGGTGGGAGTGAGGGACACGGGGAGAAGGTGGGGAGGTGGGAGTGAGGGATACGGGGAGAAGGTGGGAGTGAGGGATACGGGGAGAAGGCGGGGAGGTGGGAGTGAGGGATACGGGGAGAAGGTGGGAGTGAGGGACACGGGGAGAAGGTGGGGAGGTGGGAGTGAGGGACACGGGGAGAAGGTGGGAGTGAGGGATACGGGGAGAAGGCGGGGAGGTGGGAGTGAGGGATACGGGGAGAAGGTGGGAGTGAGGGACACGGGGAGAAGGTGGGGAGGTGGGAGTGAGACACGGTGAGAAGGTGGGGAGGTGGGAGTGAGGGATACGGGGAGAAGGTGGGAGTGAGGGATACGGGGAGAAGGCGGGGAGGTGGGAGTGAGGGATACGGGGAGAAGGTGGGAGTGAGGGACACGGGGAGAAGGTGGGGAGGTGGGAGTGAGACACGGTGAGAAGGTGGGGAGGTGGGAGTGAGGGATACGGGGAGAAGGCGGGAGTGAGGGATACGGGGAGAAGGCGGGGAGGTGGGAGTGAGGGATACGGGGGAGAAGGCGGGGAGGTGGGAGTGAGGGATACGGGGAGAAGGCGGGGAGGTGGGAGTGAGGGATACGGGGGAGAAGGCGGGGAGGTGGGAGTGAGGGATACGGGGAGAAGGCGGGGAGGTGGGAGTGAGGGATACGGGGGAGAAGGCGGGGAGGTGGGAGTGAGGGATACGGGGGAGAAGGCGGGGAGGTGGGAGTGAAGGATACGGGGGAGAAGGCGGGGAGGTGGGAGTGAGGGATACGGGGGAGAAGGCGGGGAGGTGGGAGTGAGGGATAAGGGGGAGAAGGCGGGGAGGTGGGAGTGAGGGATACGGGGAGAAGGCGGGGAGGTGGGAGTGAGGGATACGGGGGAGAAGGCGGGGAGGTGGGAGTGAGGGACACAGGGAGAAGGCGGGGAGGTGGGAGTGAGGGATACGGGGAGAAGGCGGGGAGGTGGGAGTGAGGGATCCAGGGAGAAGGCGGGGAGGTGGGAGTGAGGGACACAGGGAGAAGGCGGGGAGGTGGGAGTGAGGGACACGGGGGAGAAGGCGGGGAGGTGGGAGTGAGGGATACGGGGAGAAGGCGGGGAGGTGAGAGTGAGGGATACGGGGGAGAAGGCGGGGAGGTGGGAGTGAGGGACACGGGGGAGAAGGCGGGGAGGTGGGAGTGAGGGATACGGGGGAGAAGGCGGGGAGGTGGGAGTGAGGGACACGGGGGAGAAGGCGGGGAGGTGGGAGTGAGGGATACGGGGAGAAGGAGGGGAGGTGGGAGTGAGGGACACGGGGAGAAGGCGGGGAGGTGGGAGTGAGGGATACGGGGAGAAGGCGGGGAGGTGAGAGTGAGGGATACGGGGAGAAGGCGGGGAGGTGGGAGTGAGGGATACGGGGAGAAGGTGGGAGTGAGGGACACGGGGAGAAGGTGGGGAGGTGGGAGTGAGGCACGCGGAGAAGGTGGGGAGGTGGGAGTGAGGGACACGGGGAGAAGGTGGGGAGGTGGGAGTGAGGGATACGGGGAGAAGGCGGGGAGGTGGGAGTGAGGGATACGGGGGAGAAGGCAGGGAGGTGGGAGTGAGGGATACGGGGAGAAGGCGGGGAGGTGGGAGTGAGGGATACGGGGGAGAAGGCGGGGAGGTGGGAGTGAGGGATACGGGGAGAAGGCGGGGAGGTGGGAGTGAGGGATACGGGGAGAAGGAGGGGAGGTGGGAGTGAGTGACACGGGGAGAAGGCGGGGAGGTGGGAGTGAGGGACACGGGGAGAAGGCGGGGAGGTGGGAGTGAGGGATACGGGGGAGAAGGCGGGGAGGTGGGAGTGAGGGATACGGGGGAGAAGGCGGGGAGGTGGGAGTGAGGGACACGGGGGAGAAGGCGGGGAGGTGGGAGTGAGGGATACGGGGAGAAGGCGGGGAGGTGGGAGTGAGGGACACGGGGAGAAGGTGGGGAGGTGGGAGTGAGGGACACGGGGAGAAGGTGGGGAGGTGGGAGTGAGGGACACGGGGAGAAGGCGGGGAGGTGGGAGTGAGGGATATGGGGAGAAGGTGGGGAGGTGGGAGTGAGGGATACGGGGGAGAAGGCGGGGAGGTGGGAGTGAGGGATACGGGGAGAAGGCGGGGAGGTGGGAGTGAGGGATACGGGGGAGAAGGCGGGGAGGTGGGAGTGAGGGATACGGGGAGAAGGCGGGGAGGTGGGAGTGAGGGATACGGGGAGAAGGCGGGGAGGTGGGAGTGAGGGATACGGGGGAGAAGGCGGGGAGGTGGGAGTTAGGGACACGGGGAGAAGGCGGGGAGGTGGGAGTGAGGGATACGGGGAGAAGGCGGGGAGGTGGGAGTGAGGGACACGGGGAGAAGGCGGGGATGTGGGAGTGAGGGACACGGGGAGAAGGCGGGGAGGTGGGAGTGAGGGACACGGGGAGAAGGCGGGGAGGTGGGAGTGAGGGACACGGGGGAGAAGGCGGGGAGGTGGGAGTGAGGGACACGGGGGAGAAGGCGGGGAGGTGGGAGTGAGGGACACGGGGAGAAGGCGGGGAGGTGGGAGTGAGGGATACGGGGAGAAGGCGGGGAGGTGGGAGTGAGGGACACGGGGAGAAGGCGGGGAGGTGGGAGTGAGGGACACGGGGAGAAGGAGGGGAGGTGGGAGTGAGGGATACGGGGAGAAGGCGGGGAGGTGGGAGTGAGGGACATGGGGAGAAGGCGGGGAGGTGGGAGTGAGGGACACGGGGGAGAAGGCGGGGAGGTGGGAGTGAGGGACACGGGGGAGAAGGCGGGGAGGTGGGAGTGAGGGACACGGGGAGAAGGCGGGGAGGTGGGAGTGAGGGATACGGGGAGAAGGCGGGGAGGTGGGAGTGAGGGACACGGGGAGAAGGCGGGGAGGTGGGAGTGAGGGACACGGGGAGAAGGTGGGGAGGTGGGAGTGAGGGATACGGGGAGAAGGCGGGGAGGTGGGAGTGAGGGATACGGGGAGAAGGTGGGGAGGTGGGAGTGAGGTGGGAGTGAGGGATACGGGGAGAAGGCAGGGAGGTGGGAGTGAGGGATACGGGGAGAAGGCGGGGAGGTGGGAGTGAGGGATACGGGGAGAAGGTGGGAGTGAGGGATACGGGGAGAAGGTGGGGAGGTGGGAGTGAGGGATACGGGGAGAAGGCGGGGAGGTGGGAGTGAGGGATACGGGGAGAAGGCGGCGAGGTGGGAGTGAGGGATACGGGGAGCAGGTGGGGAGTGAGGGATACGGGGAGAAGGTGGGGAGGTGGGAGTGGAGGGATACGGGGAGAAGGTGGGGAGGTGGGAGTGAGGGATACGGGGAGAAGGCGGGGGAGGTGGGAGTGAGGGATACGGGGAGAAGGTGGGGAGGTGGGAGTGAGGGATACGGGGAGAAGGAGGGGAGGTGGGAGTGAGGGATACGGGGAGAAGGCGGGGAGGTGGGAGTGAGGGATACGGGGAGAAGGCGGGGAGGTGGGAGTGAGGGATACGGGGAGAAGGTGGGGAGGTGGGAGTGAGGGACACGGGGAGAATGTGGGGAGGTGGGAGTGAGGGATACGGGGAGAAGGCGGGGAGGTGGGAGTGAGGGATACGGGGAGAAGGCGGGGAGGTGGGAGTGAGGGATACGGGGAGAAGGCGGGGAGGTGGGAGTGAGGGACACGGGGAGAATGTGGGGAGGTGGGAGTGAGGGATACGGGGAGAAGGAGGGGAGGTGGGAGTGAGGGACACGGGGAGAAGGCGGGGAGGTGGGAGTGAGGGACACGGGGAGAAGGCGGGGAGGTGGGAGTGAGGGACACGGGGAGAAGGCGGGGAGGTGGGAGTGAGGGACACGGGGAGAAGGCGGGGAGGTGGGAGTGAGGGGACACGGGGAGAAGGCGGGGAGGTGGGGAGTGAGGGACACGGGGAGAAGGCGGGGAGGTGGGAGTGAGGGACACGGGGGGAGAAGGCGGGGAGGTGGGAGTGAGGGACACGGGGGAGAAGGCGGGGAGGTGGGAGTGAGGGACACGGGGAGAGGCCCTTCCTCAGTCACATTCTGAACTTTCTCTCCTCTCTCCAGGATCGAGGAGGAGCTCGGAGACCAGGCTCGCTTTGCTGGCCATAATTTTCGGAATCCCAGTGAGATCTGAGGCCATTCCGAGCTCTGTGACTATCCCGGGAGGGGTTAATGAATTAATCACCGACTTCTGCACAAACTCGCTGTAACTTCCCTCATTCCTCACTCGCCCCAGGGACCACCCACAGTATCTCCCGAACTTCTGCCTGGACTCGGCCTGAAGCAGACTCTGGGCGCGGTCCCCCCTCCTCTCCCCCTCCTCTCCTCTCCACTCCCCTCCTCTCCTCTCCCCTCCAATCCCCTTCGCTTCTCTCCTCTTCACTCCCCTTCCTTCCCCTCACCTCCCCTCCCTTCTCCTGCCCTCCTCTTCCCTCCCCTCCAATCCTCTGCCCTCCACTCCCCTTCTCTCCTCTCCTCTCCCCTCCAATTCCCTTCGCTTCCCTCCTCTTCTCTCCCCTCCCCTCCCCTTCACTCCCCTTCCCTCCCCTCACCTCCCCTCCCATCTCCTCCCCTCCCTCCCACCTCCTGCCCTCCTCTCACCCCCTCCTCTCCCATCAATTCCCCTGCCCCTCCCCCTCCTCTCCGCCACCAATCTCCGCCTCTCCCCTCCTCTCCCCTCCCCTCCCATTCCCTCCTCTCCCCTTCCTCCTATCCCCTCTCCTCCTCTTCCCCCTCCCCTTTTCTCCCTCCCTTCTCTCTCTCCCCCCCCTCTCTCTCTCTCTCTCTCTCCCTCTCTTCTCTCTCTTCTCTCTCCCTCTCTCTCATCCTCTCCCTCTCTCTCTCCCTTCCCATTCCATCTCCTCCCCTCCCCTCGCCTCCTCTTCCCCACTCCCCTTCTCTCCCCCCATCTCCCCTCCCCTCCTCTCCTCTCCCCTCCCCTCCCATTCCTTCCCCTCTCATTTCCTCCTCTCCCCTCCCCACCCCCCCCTCTCCCCTCCTCTCCTCTCCCCTCCCTCCCATTCCCTCCCCTCCCATTCCCTCCCCTCCCATTCCCTCCCCTCTCATTCCCTCCTATCCCCTCTCCTCCTCTTCCCCCCTCTCCCATCCTCTCACCTCCCCTCCCCTCCCATTCCCTCCCCTCTCATTCCCTCCTCTCCCCTCCCCTCCTCTCCTCTCCCCTCCCCTCCCATTCCCTCCCCTCTCATTCCCTCCTATCCCCTCTCCTCCTCTTCCCCCCCTCTCCCATCCTCTCCTCTCCCCTCCCCTCCTCTCCCCTCCTATCCCCTCTCCTCCTCTTCCCCCCCTCTCCCATCCTCTCCTCTCCCCTCCCCTCCTCTCCCCTCCGATCCCCTCTCCTCCTCTTCCCCCCCTCTCCCATCCTCTCCCCTCCCCCCTCCATTCCCTCCTCTCCCCTCCCCCTCCTCTCCTCTCCCCTCCCCTCCCATTCCCTCCCCTCCCCGGCTCTCTTCCCCCCCCCCCCCCACTGCTGCGTCCCTCTGAGGCCTCGGCCCGAGGCTCAGAAATGTCCTCCTCACTTCAGCCGCCATTTTGAATTCCACGCGAGATTAATTTTCCGTCACGGCGGCTGTCGTTTTAACTTATTTCCATCGTCTTGGTGTGTAAATGATGTCAAATAAATCGTTCTCTTGCTTCCGTGGAGGTGTTATGTATAGAGATTATTGATCTGAATATATATATATATATATTAACGTGAGGCCTGATCTAGGCCCGCGGACTGGGAGCACAGTTTCAAAATGGCTGATTGACGTCAACTATTGTTCGACAAATAAAGTCTTCGAACCTCACACGAGTCCCCGTTTCTCAATTCTATCCTTCAAAACTCCCCTTTCTCTCGCCCCATTCCTCTCAAGGCGCGACGCAGCTCAGTGGAGACGTGGCCGTTGTTGAGTTGTGGCGATTTACGCACAGCAAGATCCCACCGACAGCGACTCCGATAAATGACCCAGATCGTCTGGTTTTTTTTTTTTTCCCTTCGGCGATGTCGGTCGAGGGGATAAATGTCGG
Organism: Heptranchias perlo; assembly: GCF_035084215.1. Lineage (NCBI taxonomy): Eukaryota > Metazoa > Chordata > Chondrichthyes > Hexanchiformes > Hexanchidae > Heptranchias > Heptranchias perlo. The sequence continues at coordinate 25,992 of NW_027139461.1, forward strand.
GGCCCCCCCACCGCCGGGGAGAAGTCCCCCCACCCCCGCCTCCCTGCTCTTCTTCCAATCGTGGGCCGTGGGATCTTAGGCGTCCCGCCCGAGAGGGGCAGACGGGGCCCTCGGTTCGACGTCTCGTCCTGAAAGACGGCACGTCCGAGAGTGCGGCGCTCCCTCGGTACCGACCCTCCGAGAGTGCGGCGCTCCCTCGGTACCGACCCTCCGACAGTGCAGCGCTCCCTCAGTACCGACCCTCCGACAGTGCGGCGCTCCCTCGGTACTGACCCTCCGACAGTGCGGCGCTCCCTCGGTACTGACCCTCCGACAGTGCGGCGCTCCCTCAGTACCGACCCTCCGACAGTGCGGCGCTCCCTCTGTACCGACCCTCCGACAGTGCGGCACTCCCTCGGTACCGACCCTCCGACAGTGCGGCGCTCCCTCGGTACCGACCCTCCGAGAGTGCGGCGCTCCCTCGGTACCGACCCTCCGACAGTGCGGCGCTCCCTCGGTACCGACCCTCCGACAGTGCGGCGCTCCCTCAGTACCGACCCTCCGACAGTGCGGCGCTCCCTCGGTACCGACCCTCCGACAGTGCGGCGCTCCCTCGGTACCGACCCTCCGACAGTGCGGCGCTCCCTCGGTACCGACCCTCCGACAGTGCGGCGCTCCCTCAGTACCGACCCTCCGACAGTGCGGCCCGTTACCTTGGTTACGCCCTATTATCCTGGGAAGGGGTGAGAATCACGTTTGCCTGTTGGGAGTGTGCGCTGGTTGTGATCTGTGCAGATCAACCATTGGTGGAGTCGACCCTTGAGGGGCTGAATGGCCTCCTCCTGTTCCTGTGTAACAGGCTCGAGGGGCCGAATGGCCTCCTCCTGTTCCTGTGTAACAGGCTCGAGGGGCTGAACGGGCCTCCTCCTGTTCCTGTGTAACAGGCTCGAGGGGCCGAATGGCCTCCTCCTGTTCCTGTGTAACAGGCTCGAGGGGGCTGAATGGCCTCCTCCTGTTCCTGTGTAACAGGCTCGAGGGGCTGAATGGCCTCCTCCTGTTCCTGTGTAACAGGCTCGAGGGGCCGAATGGCCTCCACCTGGAACTCCCCGACCGGTCGTCACCGTGGGAGAACCTTCACCGCTCGGGACTGCGGAGGACCCACCGCCCACCCCCTCACGGGGTGACCCGGGGCGGGCACGGGCTGCCAGCAACGCCCACGTCCAGAGTATCAACGTAGTCCGACTGTTCATCGATTTCAGGCTCAGGCTGGAATGCGTCACTTACGATGTGTCACCCGGAGTGCGTCACTTACGATGTGTCACCCGGAGTGCGTCACTTACGATGTGTCACCCGGAGCATCACTTACGATGTGTCACCCGGGGTGCGTCACTTACGATGTGTCACCCGGAGCATCACTTACGATGTGTCACCCGGAGTGCGTCACTTACGATGTGTCACCTGGAGTGCGTCACTTACGATGTGTCACTCGGAGTGCGTCACTTACGATGTGTCACCCGGAGTGCGTCACTTACGATGTGTCACCCGGAGTGCGTCACTTACAATGTGTCACCCGGAGTGCGTCACTTACGATGTGTCACCCGGAGTGTGTCACTTACGATGTGTCACCCGGAGTGCGTCACTTACAATGTGTCACCCGGAGCGCGTCACTTACGATGTGACACCCGGAGTGCGTCACTTACGATGTGTCACGCGTAGTGCGTCACTTACGATGTGACACCCGGAGTGCGTCACTTACGATGTGTCACGCGTAGTGCGTCACTTACGATGTGTCACCCGGAGCATCACTTACGTTGTGTCACCCGGAGTGCGTCACTTACGATGTGTCACCCGGAGTGCGTCACCAACGATGTGTCACCCGGAGCATCACTTACGATGTGTAACCTGGAGTGCGTCACTTACGATGTGTCACCCAGAGTGTGTCACTTACGATGTGTCACCCGCAGCTTCACTTACGATGTGTAACCCAAAATGAGTCACTTCCGATGTGCCACCCAGAGTTCGTCACTTACGATGTGTCATCCGGAATGTGTCACTTACGATGTGTCACCTCCTGTGTGTCACTTACGATGTGTCACCCTAGAGCATCACTTACGATGTGTCACCTACAGTGCGGCACTTACGATGTGTCACCTGAAGTGAGCCGCTTACGATGTGTCACCCAGAGCACGTCACTTACGATGTGGTACCCGGAGCGGAGTGCGTCACTTACGATGTGTCACGCGTAGTGCGTCACTTACGATGTGTCACCCGGAGTGTGTCACTTACGATGTGTCACCCGGAGTGCGTCACTTATGATGTGTTACCCGGAGTGCATCACTTACGATGTGTCACCCAGAGTGTGTCACTTACGATGTGTCACCGGAGTGCATCACTTACGATGAGTCACCTGGAGTGCGTCACTTACGATGTGACACCCGGAGTGCGTCACTTACGATGTGTCACGCGTAGTGCGTCACTTACGATGTGTCACCCGGAGCATCACTTACGTTGTGTCACCCGGAGTGCGTCACTTACGATGTGTCACCTCCTGTGTGTCACTTACGATGTGTCACCCTAGAGCATCACTTACGATGTGTCACCTACAGTGCAGCACTTACGATGTGTCACCTGAAGTGAGCCGCTTACGATGTGTCACCCGGAGCATCACTTACGATGTGTAACCTGGAGTGCGTCACTTACGATGTGCCACCCAGAGTGCGTCACTTACGATGTGTCACCCGCAGCTTCACTTACGATGTGTAACCCAAAATGAGTCACTTCCGATGTGCCACCCAGAGTTCGTCACTTACGATGTGTCATCCGGAATGTGTCACTTACGATGTGTCACCTCCTGTGTGTCACTTACGATGTGTCACCCTAGAGCATCACTTACGATGTGTCACCAACAGTGCAGCACTTACGGTGTGTCACCTGAAGTGAGCCGCTTACGATGTGTCACCCGGAGCACGTCACTTACGATGTGATACCCGGAGTGCGTCACTTACGATGTGTCACGCGTAGTGCGTCACTTACGATGTGTCACCCGGAGTGCGTCACTTATGATGTGTCACCCGGAGTGCATCACTTACGATGTGTCACCCAGAGTGTGTCACTTACGATGAGTCACCGGAGTGCATCACTTACGATGAGTCACCTGGAGTGCGTCACTTACGATGTGACACCCGGAGTGCGTCACTTACGATGTGTCACGCGTAGTGCGTCACTTACGATGTGTCACCCAGAGTGCATCACTTACGATGTGTCACCCGGAGTGCATCACTTACGATGTGTCACCCGGAGCATCACTTACGTTGTGTCACCCGGAGTGCGTCACTTACGATGTGTCACCCGGAGTGTGTCACTAACGATGTGTCACCCGGAGCATCACTTACGATGTGTAACCTGGAGTGCGTCACTTACGATGTGTCACCCAGAGTGCGTCACTTACGATGTGTCACCCGCAGCTTCACTTACGATGTGTAACCCAAAATGAGTCACTTCCGATGTGCCACCCAGAGTTCGTCACATACGATGTGTCATCCGGAATGTGTCACTTACGATGTGTCACCTCCTGTGTGTCACTTACGATGTGTCACCCTAGAGCATCACTTACGATGTGTCACCTACAGTGCGGCACTTACAATGTGTCACCTGAAGTGAGCCGCTTACGATGTGTCACCCGGAGCACGTCACTTACGATGTGATACCCAGAGTGCGTCACTTACGATGTGTCACGCGTAGTGCGTCACTTACGATGTGTCACCCGGAGTGTGTCACTTACGATGTGTCACCCGGAGTGCGTCACTTATGATGTGTCACCCGGAGTGCATCACTTACGATGTGTCACCCAGAGTGTGTCACTTACGATGTGTCACCGGGGTGCATCACTTACGATGAGTCACCTGGAGTGCGTCACTTACGATGTGTCACCCGGAGTGAGTCATTACGATGTCTCGCCTGGATTGTGGCACTTACGATGTGTCACCTGGAGTGTATCACTTACGATGTGTCACCCGGAGTGCGTCACTTACGATGTGCCACCCGGTGTGCGTCACTTACGATGTGTCACCCGGTGAGCGTCACTTACGATGTGCCACCCGGTGTGAGTCACTTGCGATGTGACACCCGGAGTACGGCACTTACGACGTGTCACCCGGAGTGCGTCACTTACGATGTGTCACCCGAAGCATCAATTACGATGTGTAACCCGGAATGAGTCATTACGATGTCTCACCTTGAGTGCGGCACTTACGATGTGTCACCCGGAGTGCGTCACTTACGATGTGTCACCCGGAGTGCGTCACTTATGATGTGTCACCCGGAGTGCATCACTTACGATGTGTCACCCAGAGTGTGTCACTTACGATGTGTCACCGGAGTGCATCACTTACGATGAGTCACCTGGAGTGCGTCACTTACGATGTGACACCCGGAGTGCGTCACTTACGATGTGTCACGCGTAGTGCGTCACTTACGATGTGTCACCCAGAGTGCATCACCTACGATGTGTCACCCGGAGTGCATCACTTACGATGTGTCACCCGGAGCCTCACTTACGTTGTGTCACCCGGAGTGCGTCACTTACGATGTGTCACCCGGAGTGTGTCACTAACGATGTGTCACCCGGAGCATCACTTACGATGTGTAACCTGGAGTGCGTCACTTACGATGTGTCACCCAGAGTGCGTCACTTACGATGTGTCATCCGGAATGTGTCACTTACGATGTGTCACCTCGTGTGTGTCACTTACGATGTGTCACCCTAGAGCATCACTTACGATGTGTCACCTAGAGTGCGGCACTTACGATGTGTCACCTGAAGTGAGCCGCTTGCGATGTGTCGCCCGGAGCACGTCACTTATAATGTGACACCCGGAGTGCATCACTTACGATGTGTCACTCGGAGTGCGTCACTTACGATGTGTCACCCGGAGTGCATCACTTACAATGTGTCACCCGGAGTGAGTCATTACGATGTCTCGCCTGGATTGTGGCACTTACGATACGTCACCTGGAGTGTATCACTTACGATGTGTCACCCGGAGTGCATCACTTACGATGTGTCACCCGGAGTGCATCACTTACGATGTGTCACCCGGAGCATCACTTACGTTGTGTCACCCGGAGTGCGTCACTTACGATGTGTCACCCGGAGTGTGTCACTAACGATGTGTCACCCGGAGCATCACTTACGATGTGTAACCTGGAGTGCGTCACTTACGATGTGTCACCCAGAGTGCGTCACTTACGATGTGTCACCCGCAGCTTCACTTACGATGTGTAACCCAAAATGAGTCACTTCCGATGTGCCACCCAGAGTTCGTCACATACGATGTGTCATCCGGAATGTGTCACTTACGATGTGTCACCTACAGTGCGGCACTTACGATGTGTCACCTGAAGTGAGCCGCTTACGATGTGTCACCCGGAGCACGTCACTTACGATGTGATACCCAGAGTGCGTCACTTACGATGTGTCACGCGTAGTGCGTCACTTACGATGTGTCACCCGGAGTGTGTCACTTACGATGTGTCACCCGGAGTGCGTCACTTATGATGTGTCACCCGGAGTGCATCACTTACGATGTGTCACCCAGAGTGTGTCACTTACGATGTGTCACCGGAGTGCATCACTTACGATGAGTCACCTGGAGTGCGTCACTTACGATGTGTCACCCGGAGTGAGTCATTACGATGTCTCGCCTGGATTGTGGCACTTACGATGTGTCACCTGGAGTGTATCACTTACGATGTGTCACCCGGAGTGCGTCACTTACGATGTGCCACCCGGTGTGCGTCACTTACGATGTGTCACCCGGTGTGCGTCACTTACGATGTGCCACCCGGTGTGAGTCACTTGCGATGTGACACCCGGAGTACGGCACTTACGACGTGTCACCCGGAGTGCGTCACTTACGATGTGTCACCCGAAGCATCAATTACGATGTGTAACCCGGAGTGAGTCATTACGATGTCTCACCTGGAGTGCGGCACTTACGATGTGTCACCCGGAGTGCGTCACTTACGATGTGTCACCCGGAGCATCACTTACGATGTGTAACCCAAAATGAGTCACTTCCGATGTGCCACCCAGATTTCGTCACTTACGATGTGTCATCCGGAATGTGTCACTTACGATGTGTCACCTCGTGTGTGTCACTTACGATGTGTCACCCTAGAGCATCACTTACGATGTGTCACCTAGAGTGCGGCACTTACGATGTGTCACCTGAAGTGAGCCGCTTGCGATGTGTCGCCCGGAGCACGTCACTTATAATGTGACACCCGGAGTGCATCACTTACGATGTGTCACTCGGAGTGCGTCACTTACGATGTGTCACCCGGAGTGCATCACTTACGATGTGTCACCCGGAGTGCATCACTTACAATGTGTCACCCGGAGTGAGTCATTACGATGTCTCGCCTGGATTGTGGCACTTACGATACGTCACCTGGAGTGTATCACTTACGATGTGTCACCCGGAGTGCATCACTTACAATGTGTCACCCGGAGTGCGTCACTTACGATGTGTCACCCGGAGTGCATCACTTACAATGTGTCACCCGGAGTGAGTCATTACGATGTCTCGCCTGGATTGTGGCACTTACGATACGTCACCTGGAGTCTATCACTTACGATGTGTCACCCGGATTGCGTCACTTACGATGTGTCACCCAAAATGAGTCACTTCCGATGTGCCACCCAGTGTGCGTCACTTACGATGTGTAACCCGGAGTGAGTCATTACGATGTGTCACCTGGAGTGTGTCACTTATAATGTGTCACCTGGAGTGCGTGACTTAAGATGTGTCACCCAGAATGTGTCACTCATGATGTGTCACCCGGAGTGTATCACTTACGATGTGTCGCCGGAGTGCATCACTTACGATGTGTCATCCGTATTGCGTCACTTACGATGTGTCACCCTGAGTGCATCACTAACAATGTGTCGCCGGAGTGAGTCACTTACGATGTGACACCCGGAGTTCGTCACTTACGATGTGTCACCCGGAGTTCGTCACTTACAATGTGTCAGCCGGAGTGCGTCACTTACGATGTGACACCCGGAGTTCGTCACTTACGATGTGTCACCCGGAGTTCGTCACTTACGATGTGTCACCCGGAGTTCGTCAATTACAATGTGTCACCCGGAGTTCGTCACTTACGATGTGTCACCCGGAGTGCGTCACTTACAATGTGTCAGCCGGAGTGCGTCACTTACGATGTGTCACCCGGAGTTTGTCACTTACGATGTGTCACCCGGAGTGCGTCACTTACAATGTGTCAGCCGGAGTGCGTCACTTACGATGTGTCAGCCGGAGTGCGTCACTTACGATATGTCAGCCGGAGTGCGTCACTTACGATGTGTCACCCGGAGTTCGTCACTTACGATGTGTCACCCGGAGTTCGTCACTTACGATGTGTCACCCGGAGTTCGTCATTTACGATGTGTCACCTGGAGTTCGTCACTTACAATGTGTCACCCGGAGTTCGTCACTTACGATGTGTCACCCTGAGTGCATCACTAACAATGTGTCGCCGGAGTGAGTCACTTACGATGTGACACCCGGAGTGCTGCACTTACGATGTGTCACCTGGGGTGCATCATTTACGATGTGTCACCCGAAGCATCAATTACGATGTGTAACCCGGAGTGAGTCATTACGATGTCTCACCTGGATTGCAGCACTTACGATGTGTCAGCCGGAGTTCGTCACTTACGATGTGTCACCCGGAGTTCGTCACTTACGATGTGTCACCCGGAGTTCGTCACTTACAATGTGTCAGCCGGAGTGCGTCACTTACGATGTGACACCCGGAGTTCGTCACTTACGATGTGTCACCCGGAGTTCGTCACTTACGATGTGTCACCCGGAGTTCGTCACTTACAATGTGTCACCCGGAGTTCGTCACTTACGATGTGTCACCCGGAGTGCGTCACTTACAATGTGTCAGCCGGAGTGCGTCACTAACGATGTGTCACCTGGAGTTTGTCACTTACGATGTGTCACCCGGAGTGCGTCACTTACAATGTGTCAGCCGGAGTGCGTCACTTACGATGTGTCAGCCGGAGTGCGTCACTTACGATATGTCAGCCGGAGTGCGTCACTTACGATGTGTCACCCGGAGTTCGTCACTTACGATGTGTCACCCGGAGTTCGTCATTTACGATGTGTCACCCGGAGTTCGTCACTTACAATGTGTCACCCGGAGTTCGTCACTTACGATGTGTCACCCTGAGTGCATCACTAACAATGTGTCGCCGGAGTGAGTCACTTACGATGTGACACCCGGAGTGCTGCACTTACGATGTGTCACCTGGGGTGCATCATTTACGATGTGTCACCCGAAGCATCAATTACGATGTGTAACCCGGAGTGAGTCATTACGATGTCTCACCTGGATTGCGGCACTTACGATGTGTCACCTGGAGTGTATCACTTACGATGTGTTACCCGGAGTTCGTCACTTACGATGTGTCACCCGGAGTGCGTCACTTACGATGTGACACCCGGAGTGCAGCACTTACGATGTGTCACCCGGAGTGCGTCACTTACGATGTGTCACCCGGAGTGCATCACTTACGATGTGACACCCGGAGTGCAGCACTTACGATGTGTCACCCGGAGTGCGTCACTTACGATGTGTCACCCGGAGTGAGTCATTACGATATGTAACCCGGAGTGAGTCATTACGATGTGTCACCCGGAGTGCGGCACTTACGATGTGTCACCCGGAGTGCGTCACTTACGATGTGACACCCGGAGTGCAGCACTTACGATGTGTCACCCGGAGTGCGTCACTTACGATGTGTCACCCGGAGCATCACTTACGATGTGTAACCCGGAGTGAGTCATTACGATATGTAACCCGGAGTGAGTCATTACGATGTCTCACCTGGATTGCAGCACTTACGATGTGTCAGCCGGAGTTCGTCACTTACGATGTGTCACCCGGAGTTCGTCACTTACGATGTGTCACCCGGAGTTCGTCACTTACAATGTGTCAGCCGGAGTGCGTCACTTACAATGTGTCACCCGGAGTTCGTCACTTACGATGTGTCACCCTGAGTGCATCACTAACAATGTGTCGCCGGAGTGAGTCACTTACGATGTGACACCCGGAGTGCTGCACTTACGATGTGTCACCTGGGGTGCATCATTTACGATGTGTCACCCGAAGCATCAATTACGATGTGTAACCCGGAGTGAGTCATTACGATGTCTCACCTGGATTGCAGCACTTACGATGTGTCAGCCGGAGTTCATCACTTACGATGTGTCACCCGGAGTTCGTCACTTACGATGTGTCACCCGGAGTTCGTCACTTACAATGTGTCAGCCGGAGTGCGTCACTTACAATGTGTCAGCCGGAGTGCGTCACTTACGATGTGTCACCCGGAGTTCGTCACTTACAATGTGTCAGCCGGAGTGCGTCACTTACGATGTGTCACCCGGAGTTCGTCACTTACGATGTGTCACCCGGAGTTCGTCACTTACAATGTGTCACCCGGAGTTCGTCACTTACGATGTGTCACCCGGAGTGCGTCACTTACAATGTGTCAGCCGGAGTGCGTCACTTACGATGTGTCACCTGGAGTTTGTCACTTACGATGTGTCACCCGGAGTGCGTCACTTACAATGTGTCAGCCGGAGTGCGTCACTTACGATGTGTCAGCCGGAGTGCGTCACTTACGATATGTCAGCCGGAGTGCGTCACTTACGATGTGTCAGCCGGAGTTCGTCACTTACGATGTGTCACCCGGAGTTCGTCACTTACGATGTGTCATCCGGAGTTCGTCATTTACGATGTGTCACCCGGAGTTCGTCACTTACAATGTGTCACCCGGAGTTCGTCACTTACGATGTGTCACCCTGAGTGCATCACTAACAATGTGTCGCCGGAGTGAGTCACTTACGATGTGACACCCGGAGTGCTGCACTTACGATGTGTCACCTGGGGTGCATCATTTACGATGTGTCACCCGAAGCATCAATTACGATGTGTAACCCGGAGTGAGTCATTACGATGTCTCACCTGGAGTGCGGCACTTACGATGTGTCACCCGGAGTGCGTCACTTACGATGTGTCACCCGGAGCATCACTTACGATGTGTAACCCAAAATGAGTCACTTCCGATGTGCCACCCAGATTTCGTCACTTACGATGTGTCATCCGGAATGTGTCACTTACGATGTGTCACCTCGTGTGTGTCACTTACGATGTGTCACCCTAGAGCATCACTTACGATGTGTCACCTAGAGTGCGGCACTTACGATGTGTCACCTGAAGTGAGCCGCTTGCGATGTGTCGCCCGGAGCACGTCACTTATAATGTGACACCCGGAGTGCATCACTTACGATGTGTCACTCGGAGTGCGTCACTTACGATGTGTCACCCGGAGTGCATCACTTACGATGTGTCACCCGGAGTGCATCACTTACAATGTGTCACCCGGAGTGAGTCATTACGATGTCTCGCCTGGATTGTGGCACTTACGATACGTCACCTGGAGTGCATCACTTACGATGAGTCACCTGGAGTGTATCACTTACGATGTGTCACCCGGATTGCGTCACTTACGATGTGTCACCCAAAATGAGTCACTTCCGATGTGCCACCCAGTGTGCGTCACTTACGATGTGTAACCCGGAGTGAGTCATTACGATGTGTCACCTGGAGTGTGTCACTTACAATGTGTCACCCGGAGTTCGTCACTTACGATGTGTCACCCGGAGTGCGTCACTTACAATGTGTCAGCCGGAGTGCGTCACTAACGATGTGTCACCTGGAGTTTGTCACTTACGATGTGTCACCCGGAGTGCGTCACTTACAATGTGTCAGCCGGAGTGCGTCACTTACGATGTGTCAGCCGGAGTGCGTCACTTACGATATGTCAGCCGGAGTGCGTCACTTACGATGTGTCACCCGGAGTTCGTCACTTACGATGTGTCACCCGGAGTTCGTCACTTACGATGTGTCACCCGGAGTTCGTCATTTACGATGTGTCACCCGGAGTTCGTCACTTACAATGTGTCACCCGGAGTTCGTCACTTACGATGTGTCACCCTGAGTGCATCACTAACAATGTGTCGCCGGAGTGAGTCACTTACGATGTGACACCCGGAGTGCTGCACTTACGATGTGTCACCTGGGGTGCATCATTTACGATGTGTCACCCGAAGCATCAATTACGATGTGTAACCCGGAGTGAGTCATTACGATGTCTCACCTGGATTGCGGCACTTACGATGTGTCACCTGGAGTGTATCACTTACGATGTGTTACCCGGAGTTCGTCACTTACGATGTGTCACCCGGAGTGCGTCACTTACGATGTGACACCCGGAGTGCAGCACTTACGATGTGTCACCCGGAGTGCGTCACTTACGATGTGTCACCCGGAGTGCATCACTTACGATGTGACACCCGGAGTGCAGCACTTACGATGTGTCACCCGGAGTGCGTCACTTACGATGTGTCACCCGGAGTGAGTCATTACGATATGTAACCCGGAGTGAGTCATTACGATGTGTCACCCGGAGTGCGGCACTTACGATGTGTCACCCGGAGTGCGTCACTTACGATGTGACACCCGGAGTGCAGCACTTACGATGTGTCACCCGGAGTGCGTCACTTACGATGTGTCACCCGGAGCATCACTTACGATGTGTAACCCGGAGTGAGTCATTACGATATGTAACCCGGAGTGAGTCATTACGATGTCTCACCTGGATTGCAGCACTTACGATGTGTCAGCCGGAGTTCGTCACTTACGATGTGTCACCCGGAGTTCGTCACTTACGATGTGTCACCCGGAGTTCGTCACTTACAATGTGTCAGCCGGAGTGCGTCACTTACAATGTGTCACCCGGAGTTCGTCACTTACGATGTGTCACCCTGAGTGCATCACTAACAATGTGTCGCCGGAGTGAGTCACTTACGATGTGACACCCGGAGTGCTGCACTTACGATGTGTCACCTGGGGTGCATCATTTACGATGTGTCACCCGAAGCATCAATTACGATGTGTAACCCGGAGTGAGTCATTACGATGTCTCACCTGGATTGCAGCACTTACGATGTGTCAGCCGGAGTTCGTCACTTACGATGTGTCATCCGGAGTTCGTCACTTACGATGTGTCACCCGGAGTTCGTCACTTACAATGTGTCAGCCGGAGTGCGTCACTTACGATGTGACACCCGGAGTTCGTCACTTACGATGTGTCACCCGGAGTTCGTCACTTACGATGTGTCACCCGGAGTTCGTCACTTACAATGTGTCACCCGGAGTTCGTCACTTACGATGTGTCACCCGGAGTGCGTCACTTACAATGTGTCAGCCGGAGTGCGTCACTTACGATGTGTCACCTGGAGTTTGTCACTTACGATGTGTCACCCGGAGTGCGTCACTTACAATGTGTCAGCCGGAGTGCGTCACTTACGATGTGTCAGCCGGAGTTTGTCACTTACGATGTGTCACCCGGAGTGCGTCACTTACAATGTGTCAGCCGGAGTGCGTCACTTACGATGTGTCAGCCGGAGTGCGTCACTTACGATGTGTCACCCGGAGCATCACTTACGATGTGTAACCCAAAATGAGTCACTTCCGATGTGCCACCCAGATTTCGTCACTTACGATGTGTCATCCGGAATGTGTCACTTACGATGTGTCACCTCGTGTGTGTCACTTACGATGTGTCACCCTAGAGCACCACTTACGATGTGTCACCTAGAGTGCGGCACTTACGATGTGTCACCTGAAGTGAGCCGCTTGCGATGTGTCGCCCGGAGCACGTCACTTATAATGTGACACCCGGAGTGCATCACTTACGATGTGTCACTCGGAGTGCGTCACTTACGATGTGTCACCCGGAGTGCATCACTTACGATGTGTCACCCGGAGTGCATCACTTACAATGTGTCACCCGGAGTGAGTCATTACGATGTCTCGCCTGGATTGTGGCACTTACGATACGTCACCTGGAGTGCATCACTTACGATGAGTCACCTGGAGTGTATCACTTACGATGTGTCACCCGGATTGCGTCACTTACGATGTGTCACCCAAAATGAGTCACTTCCGATGTGCCACCCAGTGTGCGTCACTTACGATGTGTAACCCGGAGTGAGTCATTACGATGTGTCACCTGGAGTGTGTCACTTATAATGTGTCACCTGGAGTGCGTGACTTAAGATGTGTCACCCGGAGTGCGTCACTTACAATGTGTCAGCCGGAGTGCGTCACTTACGATGTGTCACCTGGAGTTTGTCACTTACGATGTGTCACCCGGAGTGCGTCACTTACAATGTGTCAGCCGGAGTGCGTCACTTACGATGTGTCAGCCGGAGTGCGTCACTTACGATATGTCAGCCGGAGTGCGTCACTTACGATGTGTCAGCCGGAGTTCGTCACTTACGATGTGTCACCCGGAGTTCGTCACTTACGATGTGTCACCCGGAGTTCGTCATTTACGATGTGTCACCCGGAGTTCGTCACTTACAATGTGTCACCCGGAGTTCGTCAGTTACGATGTGTCACCCGGAGTGCGTCACTTACAATGTGTCAGCCGGAGTTCGTCACTTACGATGTGTCACCCGGAGTTTGTCACTTACGATGTGTCACCCGGAGTGCGTCACTTACGATGTGTCACCGGGAGTTCGTCACTTACAATGTGTCACCCGGAGTTCGTCACTTACGATGTGTCACCCGGAGTTCATCACTTACGATGTGTCACCCGGAGTTCGTCACTTACGATGTGTCGCCGGAGTGCGTCACTTACGATGTGTCGCCGGAGTGCGTCACTTACAATGTGTCGCCGGAGTGCGTCACTGACGATGTGTCACCCGGAGTGCATCACTTACAATGTGTTGCCGTAGTGCGGCACTTACGATGTGTCACCTGGGGTGCATCATTTACGATGTGTCACCCGGATTGCATCACTTACGATGTGACACCCAGAGTGCGGCACTTACGATGTGTCACCTGGGGTGCATCACTGACAATGTGTCACCGGAGTGCGTCACTTACGATGTGTCACCCGGAGCGCATCACTTACAATGTGTTGCCGTAGTGCGGCACTTACGATGTGTCACCTGGGGTGCGGCACTTACGATGTGTCGCCGGAGTGCGTCACTTACGATGTGTCGCCGGAGTGCGTCACTTACAATGTGTCGCCGGAGTGCGTCACTTACGATGTGTCACCCGGAGTTCGTCACTTACAATGTGTCACCCGGAGTTCGTCACTTACGATGTGTCACCCGGAGTGCGTCACTTACAATGTGTCAGCCGGAGTGCGTCACTTACGATGTGTCACCTGGAGTTTGTCACTTACGATGTGTCACCCGGAGTGCGTCACTTACAATGTGTCAGCCGGAGTGCGTCACTTACGATGTGTCACTCGGAGTGCGTCACTTACGATGTGTCACCCGGAGTGCATCACTTACGATGTGTCGCCCGGAGCACGTCACTTATAATGTGACACCCGGAGTGCATCACTTACGATGTGTCACTCGGAGTGCGTCACTTACGATGTGTCACCCGGAGTGCATCACTTACGATGTGTCACCCGGAGTGCATCACTTACAATGTGTCACCCGGAGTGAGTCATTACGATGTCTCGCCTGGATTGTGGCACTTACGATACGTCACCTGGAGTGCATCACTTACGATGAGTCACCTGGTGTGTATCACTTACGATGTGTCACCCGGATTGCGTCACTTACGATGTGTCACCCAAAATGAGTCACTTCCGATGTGCCACCCAGTGTGCGTCACTTACGATGTGTAACCCGGAGTGAGTCATTACGATGTGTCACCTGGAGTGTGTCACTTATAATGTGTCACCTGGAGTGCGTGACTTAAGATGTGTCACCCGGAGTGCGTCACTTACAATGTGTCAGCCGGAGTGCGTCACTTACGATGTGTCACCTGGAGTTTGTCACTTACGATGTGTCACCCGGAGTGCGTCACTTACAATGTGTCAGCCGGAGTGCGTCACTTACGATGTGTCAGCCGGAGTGCGTCACTTACGATATGTCAGCCGGAGTGCGTCACTTACGATGTGTCAGCCGGAGTTCGTCACTTACGATGTGTCACCCGGAGTTCGTCACTTACGATGTGTCACCCGGAGTTCGTCATTTACGATGTGTCACCCGGAGTTCGTCACTTACAATGTGTCACCCGGAGTTCGTCAGTTACGATGTGTCACCCGGAGTGCGTCACTTACAATGTGTCAGCCGGAGTTCGTCACTTACGATGTGTCACCCGGAGTTTGTCACTTACGATGTGTCACCCGGAGTGCGTCACTTACGATGTGTCACCGGGAGTTCGTCACTTACAATGTGTCACCCGGAGTTCGTCACTTACGATGTGTCACCCGGAGTTCATCACTTACGATGTGTCACCCGGAGTTCGTCACTTACGATGTGTCGCCGGAGTGCGTCACTTACGATGTGTCGCCGGAGTGCGTCACTTACAATGTGTCGCCGGAGTGCGTCACTGACGATGTGTCACCCGGAGTGCATCACTTACAATGTGTTGCCGTAGTGCGGCACTTACGATGTGTCACCTGGGGTGCATCATTTACGATGTGTCACCCGGATTGCATCACTTACGATGTGACACCCAGAGTGCGGCACTTACGATGTGTCACCTGGGGTGCATCACTGACAATGTGTCACCGGAGTGCGTCACTTACGATGTGTCACCCGGAGCGCATCACTTACAATGTGTTGCCGTAGTGCGGCACTTACGATGTGTCACCTGGGGTGCGGCACTTACGATGTGTCGCCGGAGTGCGTCACTTACGATGTGTCGCCGGAGTGCGTCACTTACAATGTGTCGCCGGAGTGCGTCACTTACGATGTGTCACCCGGAGTTCGTCACTTACAATGTGTCACCCGGAGTTCGTCACTTACGATGTGTCACCCGGAGTGCGTCACTTACAATGTGTCAGCCGGAGTGCGTCACTTACGATGTGTCACCTGGAGTTTGTCACTTACGATGTGTCACCCGGAGTGCGTCACTTACAATGTGTCAGCCGGAGTGCGTCACTTACGATGTGTCAGCCGGAGTGCGTCACTTACGATGTGTCAGCCGGAGTGCGTCACTTACGATATGTCAGCCGGAGTGCGTCACTTACGATGTGTCACCCGGAGTTCGTCACTTACGATGTGTCACCCGGAGTTCGTCACTTACGATGTGTCACCCGGAGTTCGTCATTTACGATGTGTCACCCAGAGTTCGTCACTTACAATGTGTCACCCGGAGTTCATCACTTACGATGTGTCACCCGGAGTGCGTCACTTACAATGTGTCAGCCGGAGTTCGTCACTTACGATGTGTCACCCGGAGTGCGTCACTTACGATGTGTCACCCGGAGTTCGTCACTTACGATGTGTCACCCGGAGTTCGTCACTTACGATGTGTCACCCGGAGTTCGTCACTTACAATGTGTCACCCGGAGTTCGTCACTTACGATGTGTCACCCGGAGTTCGTCACTTACGATGTGTCACCCGGAGTTTGTCACTTACAATGTGTCAGCCCGAGTTCGTCACTTACGATGTGTCACCCGGATTGCATCACTTACGATGTGTCACCCAAAATGTGTCACTTCCACCTGTGTCACCCGGAGTTCGTCACTTACGATGTGTCACCGGGCATGCGGCACTTACGATGTGTCACCCGGAGTGCGTCACTTACGATGTGACACCTGGAGTTTGTCACTTACGATGTGTCACCCGGAGTGCGTCACTTACAATGTGTCAGCCGGAGTGCGTCACTTACGATGTGTCAGCCGGAGTGCGTCACTTACGATATGTCAGCCGGAGTGCGTCACTTACGATGTGTCACCCGGAGTTCGTCACTTACGATGTGTCACCCGGAGTTCGTCACTTACGATGTGTCACCCGGAGTTCGTCATTTACGATGTGTCACCCGGAGTTCGTCACTTACAATGTGTCACCCGGAGTTCGTCACTTACGATGTGTCACCCTGAGTGCATCACTAACAATGTGTCGCCGGAGTGAGTCACTTACGATGTGACACCCGGAGTGCTGCACTTACGATGTGTCACCTGGGGTGCATCATTTACGATGTGTCACCCGAAGCATCAATTACGATGTGTAACCCGGAGTGAGTCATTACGATGTCTCACCTGGAGTGCGGCACTTACGATGTGTCACCCGGAGTGCGTCACTTACGATGTGTCACCCGGAGCATCACTTACGATGTGTAACCCAAAATGAGTCACTTCCGATGTGCCACCCAGATTTCGTCACTTACGATGTGTCATCCGGAATGTGTCACTTACGATGTGTCACCTCGTGTGTGTCACTTACGATGTGTCACCCTAGAGCATCACTTACGATGTGTCACCTAGAGTGCGGCACTTACGATGTGTCACCTGAAGTGAGCCGCTTGCGATGTGTCGCCCGGAGCACGTCACTTATAATGTGACACCCGGAGTGCATCACTTACGATGTGTCACTCGGAGTGCGTCACTTACGATGTGTCACCCGGAGTGCATCACTTACGATGTGTCACCCGGAGTGCATCACTTACAATGTGTCACCCGGAGTGAGTCATTACGATGTCTCGCCTGGATTGTGGCACTTACGATACGTCACCTGGAGTGTATCACTTACGATGTGTCACCCGGAGTGCATCACTTACAATGTGTCACCCGGAGTGAGTCATTACGATGTCTCGCCTGGATTGTGGCACTTACGATACGTCACCTGGAGTGCATCACTTACGATGAGTCACCTGGAGTGTATCACTTACGATGTGTCACCCGGATTGCGTCACTTACGATGTGTCACCCAAAATGAGTCACTTCCGATGTGCCACCCAGTGTGCGTCACTTACAATGTGTAACCCGGAGTGAGTCATTACGATGTGTCACCTGGAGTGTGTCACTTATAATGTGTCACCTGGAGTGCGTGACTTAAGATGTGTCACCCAGAATGTGTCACTCATGATGTGTCACCCGGAGTGTATCACTTACGATGTGTCGCCGGAGTGCATCACTTACGATGTGTCATCCGTATTGCGTCACTTACGATGTGTCACCCTGAGTGCATCACTAACAATGTGTCGCCGGAGTGAGTCACTTACGATGTGACACCCGGAGTGCGGCACTTACGATGTGTTACCTGGGGTGCATCATTTACGATGTGTCACCCGGATTGCATCACTTCCGATGTGTCACCCAAAATGAGTCACTTCCGATGTGTTACCCGGAGTTCGTCACTTACGATGTGACACCCGGAGTGCGGCACTTACGATGTGTCACCCGGAGTGCGTCACTTACAACGTATCATCCGGAGTCCGTCACTTATGATGTGTCACCTGGAGTGAGTCATTACGATGTGTCACCTGGAGTGCGTAACTTAAGATGTGTCACCCAGAATGTGTCACTCATGATGTGTCACCCGGAGTGTATCACTTACGATGTGTCGCCGGAGTGCATCACTTGCGATGTGTCATCCGTATTGCGTCACTTACGATGTGTCACCCTGAGTGCATCACTAACAATGTGTCGCCGGAGTG
Organism: Heptranchias perlo; assembly: GCF_035084215.1. Lineage (NCBI taxonomy): Eukaryota > Metazoa > Chordata > Chondrichthyes > Hexanchiformes > Hexanchidae > Heptranchias > Heptranchias perlo. Next base: position 44,527 of record NW_027139461.1, read on the forward strand.
AGTCACTTACGATGTGACACCCGGAGTGCTGCACTTACGATGTGTCACTTGGGGTGCATAATTTACGATGTGTCACCCGAAGCATCAATTACGATGTGTAACCGGGAGTGAGTCATTACGATGTCTCACCTGGATTGCGGCACTTACGATGTGTCACCTGGAGTGTATCACTTACGATGTGTTACCCGGAGTTCGTCACTTACGATGTGTCACCCGGAGTGCGGCACTTACGATGTGTCACCCGGAGTGCGTCACTTACGATGTGACACCCGGAGTGCAGCACTTACGATGTGTCACCCGGAGTGCGTCACTTACGATGTGTCACCCGGAGCATCACTTACGATGTGTAACCCGGAGTGAGTCATTACGATATGTAACCCGGAGTGAGTCATTACGATGTCTCACCTGGATTGCAGCACTTACGATGTGTCACCCGGAGTTCGTCACTTACAATGTGTCACCCAGAGTTCGTCACTTACAATGTGTCAGCCGGAGTTCGTCACTTACGATGTGTCACCCGGAGTTCGTCACTTACGATGTGTCACCCGGAGTTCGTCACTTACAATGTGTCAGCCGGAGTGCATCACTTACGATGTGTCACCCGGAGTTCGTCACTTACGATGTGTCACCCGGAGTTCGTCACTTACGATGTGTCACCCAGAGTTCGTCACTTACAATGTGTCACCCGGAGTTCGTCACTTACGATGTGTCACCCGGAGTGCGTCACTTACAATGTGTCAGCCGGAGTGCGTCACTTACGATGTGTCACCTGGAGTTTGTCACTTACGATGTGTCACCCGGAGTGCGTCACTTACAATGTGTCAGCCGGAGTGCGTCACTTACGATGTGTCAGCCGGAGTGCGTCACTTACGATATGTCAGACGGAGTGCGTCACTTACGATGTGTCAGCCGGAGTTCGTCACTTACGATGTGTCACCCGGAGTTCGTCACTTACGATGTGTCACCCGGAGTTCGTCATTTACGATGTGTCACCCGGAGTTCGTCACTTACAATGTGTCACCCGGAGTTCGTCAGTTACGATGTGTCACCCGGAGTGCGTCACTTACAATGTGTCAGCCGGAGTTCGTCACTTACGATGTGTCACCCGGAGTTTGTCACTTACGATGTGTCACCCGGAGTGCGTCACTTACGATGTGTCACCGGGAGTTCGTCACTTACAATGTGTCACCCGGAGTTCGTCACTTACGATGTGTCACCCGGAGTTCATCACTTACGATGTGTCACCCGGAGTTCGTCACTTACGATGTGTCGCCGGAGTGCGTCACTTACGATGTGTCGCCGGAGTGTGTCACTTACAATGTGTCGCCGGAGTGCGTCACTGACGATGTGTCACCCGGAGTGCATCACTTACAATGTGTTGCCGTAGTGCGGCACTTACGATGTGTCACCTGGGGTGCATCATTTACGATGTGTCACCCGGATTGCATCACTTACGATGTGACACCCAGAGTGCGGCACTTACGATGTGTCACCTGGGGTGCATCACTGACAATGTGTCACCGGAGTGCGTCACTTACGATGTGTCACCCGGAGCGCATCACTTACAATGTGTTGCCGTAGTGCGGCACTTACGATGTGTCACCTGGGGTGCGGCACTTACGATGTGTCGCCGGAGTGCGTCACTTACGATGTGTCGCCGGAGTGCGTCACTTACAATGTGTCGCCGGAGTGCGTCACTTACGATGTGTCACCCGGAGTTCGTCACTTACAATGTGTCACCCGGAGTTCGTCACTTACGATGTGTCACCCGGAGTGCGTCACTTACAATGTGTCAGCCGGAGTGCGTCACTTACGATGTGTCACCTGGAGTTTGTCACTTACGATGTGTCACCCGGAGTGCGTCACTTACAATGTGTCAGCCGGAGTGCGTCACTTACGATGTGTCAGCCGGAGTGCGTCACTTACGATGTGTCAGCCGGAGTGCGTCACTTACGATATGTCAGCCGGAGTGCGTCACTTACGATGTGTCACCCGGAGTTCGTCACTTACGATGTGTCACCCGGAGTTCGTCACTTACGATGTGTCACCCGGAGTTCGTCATTTACGATGTGTCACCCAGAGTTCGTCACTTACAATGTGTCACCCGGAGTTCATCACTTACGATGTGTCACCCGGAGTGCGTCACTTACAATGTGTCAGCCGGAGTTCGTCACTTACGATGTGTCACCCGGAGTGCGTCACTTACGATGTGTCACCCGGAGTTCGTCACTTACGATGTGTCACCCGGAGTTCGTCACTTACGATGTGTCACCCGGAGTTCGTCACTTACGATGTGTCACCCGGAGTTCGTCACTTACGATGTGTCACCCGGAGTTCGTCACTTACGATGTGTCACCCGGAGTTTGTCACTTACAATGTGTCAGCCCGAGTTCGTCACTTACGATGTGTCACCCGGATTGCATCACTTACGATGTGTCACCCAAAATGTGTCACTTCCACCTGTGTCACCCGGAGTTCGTCACTTACGATGTGTCAGCCGGAGTTCGTCACTTACGATGTGTCACCCGGAGTTCGTCACTTACGATGTGTCACCCGGAGTTCGTCATTTACGATGTGTCACCCGGAGTTCGTCACTTACAATGTGTCACCCGGAGTTCGTCAGTTACGATGTGTCACCCGGAGTGCGTCACTTACAATGTGTCAGCCGGAGTTCGTCACTTACGATGTGTCACCCGGAGTTTGTCACTTACGATGTGTCACCCGGAGTGCGTCACTTACGATGTGTCACCGGGAGTTCGTCACTTACAATGTGTCACCCGGAGTTCGTCACTTACGATGTGTCACCCGGAGTTCATCACTTACGATGTGTCACCCGGAGTTCGTCACTTACGATGTGTCGCCGGAGTGCGTCACTTACGATGTGTCGCCGGAGTGTGTCACTTACAATGTGTCGCCGGAGTGCGTCACTGACGATGTGTCACCCGGAGTGCATCACTTACAATGTGTTGCCGTAGTGCGGCACTTACGATGTGTCACCTGGGGTGCATCATTTACGATGTGTCACCCGGATTGCATCACTTACGATGTGACACCCAGAGTGCGGCACTTACGATGTGTCACCTGGGGTGCATCACTGACAATGTGTCACCGGAGTGCGTCACTTACGATGTGTCACCCGGAGCGCATCACTTACAATGTGTTGCCGTAGTGCGGCACTTACGATGTGTCACCTGGGGTGCGGCACTTACGATGTGTCGCCGGAGTGCGTCACTTACGATGTGTCGCCGGAGTGCGTCACTTACAATGTGTCGCCGGAGTGCGTCACTTACGATGTGTCACCCGGAGTTCGTCACTTACAATGTGTCACCCGGAGTTCGTCACTTACGATGTGTCACCCGGAGTGCGTCACTTACAATGTGTCAGCCGGAGTGCGTCACTTACGATGTGTCACCTGGAGTTTGTCACTTACGATGTGTCACCCGGAGTGCGTCACTTACAATGTGTCAGCCGGAGTGCGTCACTTACGATGTGTCAGCCGGAGTGCGTCACTTACGATGTGTCAGCCGGAGTGCGTCACTTACGATATGTCAGCCGGAGTGCGTCACTTACGATGTGTCACCCGGAGTTCGTCACTTACGATGTGTCACCCGGAGTTCGTCACTTACGATGTGTCACCCGGAGTTCGTCATTTACGATGTGTCACCCAGAGTTCGTCACTTACAATGTGTCACCCGGAGTTCATCACTTACGATGTGTCACCCGGAGTGCGTCACTTACAATGTGACAGCCGGAGTTCGTCACTTACGATGTGTCACCCGGAGTGCGTCACTTACGATGTGTCACCCGGAGTTCGTCACTTACGATGTGTCACCCGGAGTTCGTCACTTACGATGTGTCACCCGGAGTTCGTCACTTACGATGTGTCACCCGGAGTTCGTCACTTACGATGTGTCACCCGGAGTTCGTCACTTACGATGTGTCACCCGGAGTTTGTCACTTACAATGTGTCAGCCCGAGTTCGTCACTTACGATGTGTCACCCGGATTGCATCACTTACGATGTGTCACCCAAAATGTGTCACTTCCACCTGTGTCACCCGGAGTTCGTCACTTACGATGTGTCACCGGGCATGCGGCACTTACGATGTGTCACCCGGAGTGCGTCACTTACGATGTGACACCCAGAGTGCGGCACTTACGATGTGTCAGCCGGAGTTCGTCACTTCCGATGTGTCACCCGGAGTTCGTCATTTACGATGTGTCACCCGGAGTTCGTCACTTACAATGTGTCACCCGGAGTTCGTCACTTACGATGTGTCACCCGGAGTGCGTCACTTACAATGTGTCAGCCGGAGTTCGTCACTTACGATGTGTCACCCGGAGTTTGTCACTTACGATGTGTCACCCGGAGTGCGTCACTTACAATGTGTTGCCGTAGTGCGGCACTTACGATGTGTCACCTGGGGTGCATCATTTACGATGTGTCACCCGGATTGCATCACTTACGATGTGACACCCAGAGTGCGGCACTTACGATGTGTCACCTGGGGTGCATCACTGACAATGTGTCACCGGAGTGCGTCACTTACGATGTGTCACCCGGAGCGCATCACTTACAATGTGTTGCCGTAGTGCGGCACTTACGATGTGTCACCTGGGGTGCGGCACTTACGATGTGTCGCCGGAGTGCGTCACTTACGATGTGTCGCCGGAGTGCGTCACTTACAATGTGTCGCCGGAGTGCGTCACTTACGATGTGTCACCCGGAGTTCGTCACTTACAATGTGTCACCCGGAGTTCGTCACTTACGATGTGTCACCCGGAGTGCGTCACTTACAATGTGTCAGCCGGAGTGCGTCACTTACGATGTGTCACCTGGAGTTTGTCACTTACGATGTGTCACCCGGAGTGCGTCACTTACAATGTGTCAGCCGGAATGCGTCACTTACGATGTGTCAGCCGGAGTGCGTCACTTACGATGTGTCAGCCGGAGTGCGTCACTTACGATTTGTCAGCCGGAGTGCGTCACTTACGATGTGTCAGCCGGAGTTCGTCACTTACGATGTGTCACCCGGAGTTCGTCACTTACGATGTGTCAGCCGGAGTTCGTCACTTACGATGTGTCACCCGGAGTTTGTCACTTACGATGTGTCACCCGGAGTGCGTCACTTACGATGTGTCACCGGGAGTTCGTCACTTACAATGTGTCACCCGGAGTTCGTCACTTACGATGTGTCACCCGGAGTTCATCACTTACGATGTGTCACCCGGAGTTCGTCACTTACGATGTGTCGCCGGAGTGCGTCACTTACGATGTGTCGCCGGAGTGTGTCACTTACAATGTGTCGCCGGAGTGCGTCACTGACGATGTGTCACCCGGAGTGCATCACTTACAATGTGTTGCCGTAGTGCGGCACTTACGATGTGTCACCTGGGGTGCATCATTTACGATGTGTCACCCGGATTGCATCACTTACGATGTGACACCCAGAGTGCGGCACTTACGATGTGTCACCTGGGGTGCATCACTGACAATGTGTCACCGGAGTGCGTCACTTACGATGTGTCACCCGGAGCGCATCACTTACAATGTGTTGCCGTAGTGCGGCACTTACGATGTGTCACCTGGGGTGCGGCACTTACGATGTGTCGCCGGAGTGCGTCACTTACGATGTGTCGCCGGAGTGCGTCACTTACAATGTGTCGCCGGAGTGCGTCACTTACGATGTGTCACCCGGAGTTCGTCACTTACAATGTGTCACCCGGAGTTCGTCACTTACGATGTGTCACCCGGAGTGCGTCACTTACAATGTGTCAGCCGGAGTGCGTCACTTACGATGTGTCACCTGGAGTTTGTCACTTACGATGTGTCACCCGGAGTGCGTCACTTACAATGTGTCAGCCGGAGTGCGTCACTTACGATGTGTCAGCCGGAGTGCGTCACTTACGATGTGTCAGCCGGAGTGCGTCACTTACGATATGTCAGCCGGAGTGCGTCACTTACGATGTGTCACCCGGAGTTCGTCACTTACGATGTGTCACCCGGAGTTCGTCACTTACGATGTGTCACCCGGAGTTCGTCATTTACGATGTGTCACCCAGAGTTCGTCACTTACAATGTGTCACCCGGAGTTCATCACTTACGATGTGTCACCCGGAGTGCGTCACTTACAATGTGTCAGCCGGAGTTCGTCACTTACGATGTGTCACCCGGAGTGCGTCACTTACGATGTGTCACCCGGAGTTCGTCACTTACGATGTGTCACCCGGAGTTCGTCACTTACGATGTGTCACCCGGAGTTCGTCACTTACGATGTGTCACCCGGAGTTCGTCACTTACGATGTGTCACCCGGAGTTCGTCACTTACGATGTGTCACCCGGAGTTTGTCACTTACAATGTGTCAGCCCGAGTTCGTCACTTACGATGTGTCACCCGGATTGCATCACTTACGATGTGTCACCCAAAATGTGTCACTTCCACCTGTGTCACCCGGAGTTCGTCACTTACGATGTGTCAGCCGGAGTTCGTCACTTACGATGTGTCACCCGGAGTTCGTCACTTACGATGTGTCACCCGGAGTTCGTCATTTACGATGTGTCACCCGGAGTTCGTCACTTACAATGTGTCACCCGGAGTTCGTCAGTTACGATGTGTCACCCGGAGTGCGTCACTTACAATGTGTCAGCCGGAGTTCGTCACTTACGATGTGTCACCCGGAGTTTGTCACTTACGATGTGTCACCCGGAGTGCGTCACTTACGATGTGTCACCGGGAGTTCGTCACTTACAATGTGTCACCCGGAGTTCGTCACTTACGATGTGTCACCCGGAGTTCATCACTTACGATGTGTCACCCGGAGTTCGTCACTTACGATGTGTCGCCGGAGTGCGTCACTTACGATGTGTCGCCGGAGTGTGTCACTTACAATGTGTCGCCGGAGTGCGTCACTGACGATGTGTCACCCGGAGTGCATCACTTACAATGTGTTGCCGTAGTGCGGCACTTACGATGTGTCACCTGGGGTGCATCATTTACGATGTGTCACCCGGATTGCATCACTTACGATGTGACACCCAGAGTGCGGCACTTACGATGTGTCACCTGGGGTGCATCACTGACAATGTGTCACCGGAGTGCGTCACTTACGATGTGTCACCCGGAGCGCATCACTTACAATGTGTTGCCGTAGTGCGGCACTTACGATGTGTCACCTGGGGTGCGGCACTTACGATGTGTCGCCGGAGTGCGTCACTTACGATGTGTCGCCGGAGTGCGTCACTTACAATGTGTCGCCGGAGTGCGTCACTTACGATGTGTCACCCGGAGTTCGTCACTTACAATGTGTCACCCGGAGTTCGTCACTTACGATGTGTCACCCGGAGTGCGTCACTTACAATGTGTCAGCCGGAGTGCGTCACTTACGATGTGTCACCTGGAGTTTGTCACTTACGATGTGTCACCCGGAGTGCGTCACTTACAATGTGTCAGCCGGAGTGCGTCACTTACGATGTGTCAGCCGGAGTGCGTCACTTACGATGTGTCAGCCGGAGTGTGTCACTTACGATATGTCAGCCGGAGTGCGTCACTTACGATGTGTCACCCGGAGTTCGTCACTTACGATGTGTCACCCGGAGTTCGTCACTTACGATGTGTCACCCGGAGTTCGTCATTTACGATGTGTCACCCAGAGTTCGTCACTTACAATGTGTCACCCGGAGTTCATCACTTACGATGTGTCACCCGGAGTGCGTCACTTACAATGTGACAGCCGGAGTTCGTCACTTACGATGTGTCACCCGGAGTGCGTCACTTACGATGTGTCACCCGGAGTTCGTCACTTACGATGTGTCACCCGGAGTTCGTCACTTACGATGTGTCACCCGGAGTTCGTCACTTACGATGTGTCACCCGGAGTTCGTCACTTACGATGTGTCACCCAGAGTTCGTCACTTACGATGTGTCACCCGGAGTTTGTCACTTACAATGTGTCAGCCCGAGTTCGTCACTTACGATGTGTCACCCGGATTGCATCACTTACGATGTGTCACCCAAAATGTGTCACTTCCACCTGTGTCACCCGGAGTTCGTCACTTACGATGTGTCACCGGGCATGCGGCACTTACGATGTGTCACCCGGAGTGCGTCACTTACGATGTGACACCCAGAGTGCGGCACTTACGATGTGTCAGCCGGAGTTCGTCACTTCCGATGTGTCACCCGGAGTTCGTCATTTACGATGTGTCACCCGGAGTTCGTCACTTACAATGTGTCACCCGGAGTTCGTCACTTACGATGTGTCACCCGGAGTGCGTCACTTACAATGTGTCAGCCGGAGTTCGTCACTTACGATGTGTCACCCGGAGTTTGTCACTTACGATGTGTCACCCGGAGTGCGTCACTTACAATGTGTTGCCGTAGTGCGGCACTTACGATGTGTCACCTGGGGTGCATCATTTACGATGTGTCACCCGGATTGCATCACTTACGATGTGACACCCAGAGTGCGGCACTTACGATGTGTCACCTGGGGTGCATCACTGACAATGTGTCACCGGAGTGCGTCACTTACGATGTGTCACCCGGAGCGCATCACTTACAATGTGTTGCCGTAGTGCGGCACTTACGATGTGTCACCTGGGGTGCGGCACTTACGATGTGTCGCCGGAGTGCGTCACTTACGATGTGTCGCCGGAGTGCGTCACTTACAATGTGTCGCCGGAGTGCGTCACTTACGATGTGTCACCCGGAGTTCGTCACTTACAATGTGTCACCCGGAGTTCGTCACTTACGATGTGTCACCCGGAGTGCGTCACTTACAATGTGTCAGCCGGAGTGCGTCACTTACGATGTGTCACCTGGAGTTTGTCACTTACGATGTGTCACCCGGAGTGCGTCACTTACAATGTGTCAGCCGGAATGCGTCACTTACGATGTGTCAGCCGGAGTGCGTCACTTACGATGTGTCAGCCGGAGTGCGTCACTTACGATTTGTCAGCCGGAGTGCGTCACTTACGATGTGTCAGCCGGAGTTCGTCACTTACGATGTGTCACCCGGAGTTCGTCACTTACGATGTGTCACCCGGAGTTCGTCATTTACGATGTGTCACCCAGAGTTCGTCACTTACAATGTGTCACCCGGAGTTCATCACTTACGATGTGTCACCCGGAGTGCGTCACTTACAATGTGTCAGCCGGAGTTCGTCACTTACGATGTGTCACCCGGAGTGCGTCACTTACGATGTGTCACCCGGAGTTCGTCACTTACGATGTGTCACCCGGAGTTCGTCACTTACGATGTGTCACCCGGAGTTCGTCACTTACAATGTGTCACCCGGAGTTCGTCACTTACGATGTGTCACCCGGAGTTCGTCACTTACGATGTGTCACCCGGAGTTTGTCACTTACAATGTGTCAGCCGGAGTTCGTCACTTACGATGTGTCACCCGGATTGCATCACTTACGATGTGTCACCCAAAATGTGTCACTTCCACCTGTGTCACCCGGAGTTCGTCACTTACGATGTGTCACCGGGCATGCGGCACTTACGATGTGTCACCCGGAGTGCGTCACTTACGATGTGACACCCAGAGTGCGGCACTTACGATGTGTCAGCCGGAGTTCGTCACTTCCGATGTGTCACCCGGAGTTCGTCATTTACGATGTGTCACCCGGAGTTCGTCACTTACAATGTGTCACCCGGAGTTCGTCACTTACGATGTGTCACCCGGAGTGCGTCACTTACAATGTGTCAGCCGGAGTTCGTCACTTACGATGTGTCACCCGGAGTTTGTCACTTACGATGTGTCACCCGGAGTGCGTCACTTACGATGTGTCACCCGGAGTTCGTCACTTACGATGTGTCACCCGGAGTTCGTCACTTACAATGTGTCAGCCGGAGTTCGTCACTTACGATGTGTCACCCGGATTGCATCACTTACGATGTGTCACCCAAAATGTGTCACTTCCACCTGTGTCACCCGGAGTTCGTCACTTACGATGTGTCACCGGTCATGCGGCACTTACGATGTGTCACCCGGAGTGCGTCACTTACGATGTGACACCCAGAGTGCGGCACTTACGATGTGTCAGCCGGAGTGTGGCCCTTAAGATGTTTCACCCCGAGTGCGTCACTTATGATGATTCACCTGGAGTGCATCACTGATGATATGACACCCAGAGTTCGACACTTACGATGTGTCACCTGGAGTGAGTCATTACAATGTGTCACCCGGAGTGTGTCACTTACAATGTGTTGCCGTAGTGCGGCACTTACGATGTGTCACCTGGGGTGCGGCACTTACGATGTGTCGCCGGAGTGCGTCACTTACGATGTGTCGCCGGAGTGCGTCACTTACAATGTGTCGCCGGAGTGCGTCACTTACGATGTGTCACCCGGAGTGCATCACTTACAATGTGTTGCCGTAGTGCGGCACTTACGATGTGTCACCTGGGGTGCATCATTTACGATGTGTCACCCGGATTGCATCACTTACGATGTGACACCCAGAGTGCGGCACTTACGATGTGTCACCTGGGGTGCATCACTGACAATGTGTCGCCGGAGTGCGTCACTTACGATGTGTCACCTGGGGTGCGGCACTTACGATGTGTCGCCGGAGTGCGTCACTTACGATGTGTCGCCGGAGTGCGTCACTTACAATGTGTCACCGGAGTGCGTCACTTACGATGTGTCACCCGGAGTGCATCACTTACAATGTGTTGCCGTAGTGCGGCACTTACGATGTGTCACCTGGGGTGCATCATTTACGATGTGTCACCCGGATTGCATCACTTACGATGTGTCACCCAAAATGAGTCACTTCCGATGTGTCACACGGAGTTCGTCACTTCCGATGTGTCACCTGGAGTGCATCACTTATGATGTGTAACCCGGAGCATCAATTACGATGTGTAACCCTTAGTGAGTCATTATGATGTCTCACCTGGATTGCGTCACTTACGATGTGTCACCCAGAGTGCGTCACTTACGATGTGTAACCCGGAGTCATTACCATGTGTTACCTGGATTGCAGCGCTTACGATGTGTCACCCAGAGTGCGTCACTTACGATGTGTCACCCGGAGTTTGTCACTTACAATGTGTCACCCAGAGTGCGTCACTTACGATGTGTCACCCGGAGTGCGGTACTTACGATGTGTCACTCAAAGAGTGCAGGACATAGAATGTGACACCCGGAGTGCGTCACTTACGATATGACACCCGGAATGCGTCACTTACGATATGACACCCGGAGTACGTCACTTACGATATGACACCAAGAGTGCCTCACTTACGATATGACACCAAGAGTGCGTCACTTACGATATGACACCCGGAGTGCGTCACTTACGATATGACACCAAGAGTGCGTCACTTACGATGTGACACCCGGAGTGCGTCACTGACGATATGACACCCGGAGTGCGTCACTTACGATGTGACACCCGGAGTGCATCACTTACGATGTGACAACCGGAGTGCGTCACTGACGATATGACACCCAGAGGGCGTCACTTACGATGTGACAACCGGAGTGCGTCACTGACGATATGACACCCGGACTGCGTCACTTACGATGTGACAACCGGAGTGCGTCACTGACGATATGACACCCGGAGGGCGTCACTTACGATGTGACACCCGGAGTGCGTCACTGACGATATGACACCCGGAGTTTGTCACTTACAATGTGTCACCCGGAGTGCGGTACTTACGATGTGCCACTCAAAGAGTGCAGGACATAGAATGTGACACCCGGAGTGCGTCACTTACGATATGACACCCGGAGTGCGTCACTGACAATATGACACCCGGAGTGCGTCACTTACGATGTGTCACCCGGAGTTCGTCACTTACAATGTGTCACCCGGAGTGCGTCACTTACGATGTGTCAGCCGGAGTGCGTCACTTACGATGTGTAACCCGGAGTCATTACCATGTGTTACCTGGATTGCAGCGCTTACGATGTGTCACCCAGAGTGCGTCACTTACGATGTGTCACCCGGAGTTTGTCACTTACAATGTGTCACCCAGAGTGCGTCACTTACAATGTGTCACCCGGAGTGCGTTACTTACGATGTGTCAATCAAAGAGTGCAGGACATAGAATGTGACACCCGGAGTGCGTCACTTACGATATGACACCCGGAATGCGTCACTTACGATATGACACCCGGAGTACGTCACTTACGATATGACACCAAGAGTGCCTCACTTACGATATGACACCAAGAGTGCGTCACTTACGATATGACACCCGGAGTGCGTCACTTACGATATGACACCAAGAGTGCGTCACTTACGATGTGACACCCGGAGTGCGTCACTGACGATATGACACCCGGAGTGCGTCACTTACGATGTGACACCCGGAGTGCATCACTTACGATGTGACAACCGGAGTGCGTCACTGACGATATGACACCCAGAGGGCGTCACTTACGATGTGACAACCGGAGTGCGTCACTGACGATATGACACCCGGACTGCGTCACTTACGATGTGACAACCGGAGTGCGTCACTGACGATATGACACCCGGAGGGCGTCACTTACGATGTGACACCCGGAGTGCGTCACTGACGATATGACACCCGGAGTTTGTCACTTACAATGTGTCACCCGGAGTGCGGTACTTACGATGTGCCACTCAAAGAGTGCAGGACATAGAATGTGACACCCGGAGTGCGTCACTTACGATATGACACCCGGAGTGCGTCACTGACAATATGACACCCGGAGTGCGTCACTTACGATGTGTCACCCGGAGTTCGTCACTTACAATGTGTCACCCGGAGTGCGTCACTTACGATGTGTCAGCCGGAGTGCGTCACTTACGATGTGTAACCCGGAGTCATTACCATGTGTTACCTGGATTGCAGCGCTTACGATGTGTCACCCAGAGTGCGTCACTTACGATGTGTCACCCGGAGTTTGTCACTTACAATGTGTCACCCAGAGTGCGTCACTTACGATGTGTCACCCGGAGTGCGGTACTTACGATGTGTCACTCAAAGAGTGCAGGACATAGAATGTGACACCCGGAGTGCGTCACTTACGATATGACACCCGGAGTTCATCACTTACGATGTGTCACCCGGAGTTCATCACTTACGATGTGTCACCCGGAGTTCGTCACTTACGATGTGTCGCCGGAGTGCGTCACTTACGATGTGTCGCCGGAGTGCGTCACTTACAATGTGTCGCCGGAGTGCGTCACTGACGATGTGTCACCCGGAGTGCATCACTTACAATGTGTTGCCGTAGTGCGGCACTTACGATGTGTCACCTGGGGTGCATCATTTACGATGTGTCACCCGGATTGCATCACTTACGATGTGACACCCAGAGTGCGTCACTTACAATGTGTCAGCCGGAGTGCGTCACTTACGATGTGTCACCTGGAGTTTGTCACTTACGATGTGTCACCCGGAGTGCGTCACTTACAATGTGTCGCCGGAGTGCGTCACTTACGATGTGTCACCCGGAGTTCGTCACTTACAATGTGTCACCCGGAGTTCGTCACTTACGATGTGTCACCCGGAGTGCGTCACTTACAATGTGTCAGCCGGAGTGCGTCACTTACGATGTGTCACCTGGAGTTTGTCACTTACGATGTGTCACCCGGAGTGCGTCACTTACAATGTGTCAGCCGGAGTGCGTCACTTACGATGTGTCAGCCGGAGTGCGTCACTTACGATATGTCAGCCGGAGTGCGTCACTTACGATGTGTCACCCGGAGTTCGTCACTTACGATGTGTCACCCGGAGTTCGTCACTTACGATGTGTCACCCGGAGTTCGTCATTTACGATGTGTCACCCAGAGTTCGTCACTTACAATGTGTCACCCGGAGTTCATCACTTACGATGTGTCACCCGGAGTGCGTCACTTACAATGTGTCAGCCGGAGTTCGTCACTTACGATGTGTCACCCGGAGTGCGTCACTTACGATGTGTCACCCGGAGTTCGTCACTTACGATGTGTCACCCGGAGTTCGTCACTTACGATGTGTCACCCGGAGTTCGTCACTTACAATATGTCACCCGGAGTTCGTCACTTACGATGTGTCACCCGGAGTTCGTCACTTACGATGTGTCACCCGGAGTTTGTCACTTACAATGTGTCAGCCGGAGTTCGTCACTTACGATGTGTCACCCGGATTGCATCACTTACGATGTGTCACCCAAAATGTGTCACTTCCACCTGTGTCACCCGGAGTTCGTCACTTACGATGTGTCACCGGGCATGCGGCACTTACGATGTGTCACCCGGAGTGCGTCACTTACGATGTGACACCCAGAGTGCTGCACTTACGATGTGTCAGCCGGAGTGCGTCACTTACGATGTGACACCCGGAGTTCATCACTTCCGATGTGTCACCCGGAGTTCGTCATTTACGATGTGTCACCCGGAGTTCGTCACTTACAATGTGTCACCCGGAGTTCGTCACTTACGATGTGTCACCCGGAGTGCGTCACTTACAATGTGTCAGCCGGAGTTCGTCACTTACGATGTGTCACCCGGAGTGCGTCACTTACGATGTGTCACCCGGAGTTCGTCACTTACGATGTGTCACCCGGAGTTCGTCACTTACGATGTGTCAGCCGGAGTTCGTCACTTACGATGTGTCACCCGGATTGCATCACTTACGATGTGTCACCCAAAATGTGTCACTTCCACCTGTGTCACCCGGAGTTCGTCACTTACGATGTGTCACCGGTCATGCGGCAATTACGATGTGTCACCCGGAGTGCGTCACTTACGATGTGACACCCAGAGTGCGGCACTTACGATGTGTCAGCCGGAGTGTGGCCCTTAAGATGTTTCACCCCGAGTGCGTCACTTATGATGATTCACCTGGAGTGCATCACTGATGATATGACACCCAGAGTTCGACACTTACGATGTGTCACCTGGAGTGAGTCATTACAATGTGTCACCCGGAGTGTGTCACTTACAATGTGTTGCCGTAGTGCGGCACTTACGATGTGTCACCTGGGGTGCGGCACTTACGATGTGTCGCCGGAGTGCGTCACTTACGATGTGTCGCCGGAGTGCGTCACTTACAATGTGTCGCCGGAGTGCGTCACTTACGATGTGTCACCCGGAGTGCATCACTTACAATGTGTTGCCGTAGTGCGGCACTTACGATGTGTCACCTGGGGTGCATCATTTACGATGTGTCACCCGGATTGCATCACTTACGATGTGACACCCAGAGTGCGGCACTTACGATGTGTCACCTGGGGTGCGTCACTTACGATGTGTCGCCGGAGTGAGTCACTCACGATGTGTCGCCGGAGTGCATCACTTACGATGTGTCATCCGGATTGCATCACTTACGATGTGACACCCAGAGTGCGGCACTTACGATGTGTCACCTGGGGTGCATCACTGACAATGTGTCGCCGGAGTGCGTCACTTACGATGTGTCACCCGGAGCGCATCACTTACAATGTGTTGCCGTAGTGCGGCACTTACGATGTGTCACCTGGGGTGCGGCACTTACGATGTGTCGCCGGAGTGCGTCACTTACGATGTGTCGCCGGAGTGCGTCACTTACAATGTGTCGCCGGAGTGCGTCACTTACGATGTGTCACCCGGAGTGCATCACTTACAATGTGTTGCCGTAGTGCGGCACTTACGATGTGTCACCTGGGGTGCATCATTTACGATGTGTCACCCGGATTGCATCACTTACGATGTGTCACCCAAAATGAGTCACTTCCGATGTGTCACACGGAGTTCGTCACTTCCGATGTGTCACCTGGAGTGCATCACTTACGATGTGTCACCCGGAGCATCAATTACGATGTGTAACCCTTAGTGAGTCATTATGATGTCTCACCTGGATTGCGTCACTTACGATGTGTCACCCAGAGTGCGTCACTTACGATGTGTAACCCGGAGTCATTACCATGTGTTACCTGGATTGCAGCGCTTACGATGTGTCACCCAGAGTGCGTCACTTACGATGTGTCACCCGGAGTTTGTCACTTACAATGTGTCACCCAGAGTGCGTCACTTACGATGTGTCACCCGGAGTGCGGTACTTACGATGTGTCACTCAAAGAGTGCAGGACATAGAATGTGACACCCGGAGTGCGTCACTTACGATATGACACCCGGAGTGCGTCACTTACGATATGACACCCGGAGTACGTCACTTACGATATGACACCAAGAGTGCGTCACTTACGATATGACACCAAGAGTGCGTCACTTACGATATGACACCCGGAGTGCGTCACTTACGATATGACACCAAGAGTGCGTCACTTACGATGTGACACCCGGAGTGCGTCACTGACGATATGACACCCGGAGTGCGTCACTTACGATGTGACACCCGGAGTGCATCACTTACGATGTGACAACCGGAGTGCGTCACTGACGATATGACACCCAGAGGGCGTCACTTACGATGTGACAACCGGAGTGCGTCACTGATGATATGACACCCGGACTGCGTCACTTACGATGTGACAACCGGAGTGCGTCACTGACGATATGACACTCGGAGGGCGTCACTTACGATGTGACACCCGGAGTGCGTCACTGACGATATGACACCCGGAGTTTGTCACTTACAATGTGTCACCCGGAGTGCGGTACTTACGATGTGTCACTCAAAGAGTGCAGGACATAGAATGTGACACCCGGAGTGCGTCACTTACGATATGACACCCAGAGTGCGTCACTGACAATATGACACCCGGAGTGCGTCACTTACGATGTGTCACCCGGAGTTCGTCACTTACAATGTGTCACCCGGAGTGCGTCACTTACGATGTGTCAGCCGGAGTGCGTCACTTACGATGTGTAACCCGGAGTCATTACCATGTGTTACCTGGATTGCAGCGCTTACGATGTGTCACCCAGAGTGCGTCACTTACGATGTGTCACCCGGAGTTTGTCACTTACAATGTGTCACCCAGAGTGCGTCACTTACGATGTGTCACCCGGAGTGCGGTACTTACGATGTGTCACTCAAAGAGTGCAGGACATAGAATGTGACACCCGGAGTGCGTCACTTACGATATGACACCCGGAGTGTGTCACTGACAATATGACACCCGGAGTGCGTCACTTACGATATGACACCCGGAGTGCGTCACTTACGATATGACACCAAGACTGCGTCACTTACGATATGACACCCGGAGTGCTTCACTTACGATGTGACACCCGGAGTGCATCACTTACGATGTGACAACCGGAGTGCGTCACTGACGATATGACACCCGGAGGGCGTCACTTACGATGTGACACCCGGAGTGCGTCACTGACGATATGACACCCGGACTGCGTCACTTACGATGTGACACCCGGAGTGCGTCACTGACGATATGACACCCGGAGTTTGTCACTTACAATGTGTCACCCGGAGTGCGGTACTTACGATGTGTCACTCAAAGAGCGCAGGACATAGAATGTGACACCCGGAGTGCGTCACTTACGATATGACACCCGGAGTGCGTCACTGACAATATGACACCCGGAGTGCGTCACTTACGATGTGTCACCCGGAGTTCGTCACTTACGATGTGTCACCCGGAGTTCGTCACTTACAATGTGTCACCCGGAGTTCGTCACTTACGATGTGTCACCCGGAGTTCGTCACTTACGATGTGTCACCCGGAGTTTGTCACTTACAATGTGTCAGCCGGAGTTCGTCACTTACGATGTGTCACCCGGATTGCATCACTTACGATGTGTCACCCAAAATGTGTCACTTCCACCTGTGTCACCCGGAGTTCGTCACTTACGATGTGTCACCGGGCATGCGGCACTTACGATGTGTCACCCGGAGTGCGTCACTTACGATGTGACACCCAGAGTGCTGCACTTACGATGTGTCAGCCGGAGTGCGTCACTTACGATGTGACACCCGGAGTTCGTCACTTCCGATGTGTCACCCGGAGTTCGTCATTTACGATGTGTCACCCGGAGTTCGTCACTTACAATGTGTCACCCGGAGTTCGTCACTTACGATGTGTCACCCGGAGTGCGTCACTTACAATGTGTCAGCCGGAGTTCGTCACTTACGATGTGTCACCCGGAGTTTGTCACTTACGATGTGTCACCCGGAGTGCGTCACTTACGATGTGTCACCCGGAGTTCGTCACTTACGATGTGTCACCCGGAGTTCGTCACTTACGATGTGTCAGCCGGAGTTCGTCACTTACGATGTGTCACCCGGATTGCATCACTTACGATGTGTCACCCAAAATGTGTCACTTCCACCTGTGTCACCCGGAGTTCGTCACTTACGATGTGTCACCGGTCATGCGGCACTTACGATGTGTCACCCGGAGTGCGTCACTTACGATGTGACACCCAGAGTGCGGCACTTACGATGTGTCAGCCGGAGTGTGGCCCTTAAGATGTTTCACCCCGAGTGCGTCACTTATGATGATTCACCTGGAGTGCATCACTGATGATATGACACCCAGAGTTCGACACTTACGATGTGTCACCTGGAGTGAGTCATTACAATGTGTCACCCGGAGTGTGTCACTTACAATGTGTTGCCGTAGTGCGGCACTTACGATGTGTCACCTGGGGTGCGGCACTTACGATGTGTCGCCGGAGTGCGTCACTTACGATGTGTCGCCGGAGTGCGTCACTTACAATGTGTCGCCGGAGTGCGTCACTTACGATGTGTCACCCGGAGTGCATCACTTACAATGTGTTGCCGTAGTGCGGCACTTACGATGTGTCACCTGGGGTGCATCATTTACGATGTGTCACCCGGATTGCATCACTTACGATGTGACACCCAGAGTGCGGCACTTACGATGTGTCACCTGGGGTGCATCACTGACAATGTGTCGCCGGAGTGCGTCACTTACGATGTGTCACCCGGAGCGCATCACTTACAATGTGTTGCCGTAGTGCGGCACTTACGATGTGTCACCTGGGGTGCGGCACTTACGATGTGTCGCCGGAGTGCGTCACTTACGATGTGTCGCCGGAGTGCGTCACTTACAATGTGTCGCCGGAGTGCGTCACTTACGATGTGTCACCCGGAGTGCATCACTTACAATGTGTTGCCGTAGTGCGGCACTTACGATGTGTCACCTGGGGTGCATCATTTACGATGTGTCACCCGGATTGCATCACTTACGATGTGTCACCCAAAATGAGTCACTTCCGATGTGTCACACGGAGTTCGTCACTTCCGATGTGTCACCTGGAGTGCATCACTTACGATGTGTCACCTGGAGCATCAATTACGATGTGTAACCCTTAGTGAGTCATTATGATGTCTCACCTGGATTGCGTCACTTACGATGTGTCACCCAGAGTGCGTCACTTACGATGTGTAACCCGGAGTCATTACCATGTGTTACCTGGATTGCAGCGCTTACGATGTGTCACCCAGAGTGCGTCACTTACGATGTGTCACCCGGAGTTTGTCACTTACAATGTGTCACCCAGAGTGCGTCACTTACGATGTGTCACCCGGAGTGCGGTACTTACGATGTGTCACTCAAAGAGTGCAGGACATAGAATGTGACACCCGGAGTGCGTCACTTACGATATGACACCCGGAATGCGTCACTTACGATATGACACCCGGAGTACGTCACTTACGATATGACACCAAGAGTGCCTCACTTACGATATGACACCAAGAGTGCGTCACTTACGATATGACACCCGGAGTGCGTCACTTACGATATGACACCAAGAGTGCGTCACTTACGATGTGACACCCGGAGTGCGTCACTGACGATATGACACCCGGAGTGCGTCACTTACGATGTGACACCCGGAGTGCATCACTTACGATGTGACAACCGGAGTGCGTCACTGACGATATGACACCCAGAGGGCGTCACTTACGATGTGACAACCGGAGTGCGTCACTGACGATATGACACCCGGACTGCGTCACTTACGATGTGACAACCGGAGTGCGTCACTGACGATATGACACCCGGAGGGCGTCACTTACGATGTGACACCCGGAGTGCGTCACTGACGATATGACACCCGGAGTTTGTCACTTACAATGTGTCACCCGGAGTGCGGTACTTACGATGTGCCACTCAAAGAGTGCAGGACATAGAATGTGACACCCGGAGTGCGTCACTTACGATATGACACCCGGAGTGCGTCACTGACAATATGACACCCGGAGTGCGTCACTTACGATGTGTCACCCGGAGTTCGTCACTTACAATGTGTCACCCGGAGTGCGTCACTTACGATGTGTCAGCCGGAGTGCGTCACTTACGATGTGTAACCCGGAGTCATTACCATGTGTTACCTGGATTGCAGCGCTTACGATGTGTCACCCAGAGTGCGTCACTTACGATGTGTCACCCGGAGTTTGTCACTTACAATGTGTCACCCAGAGTGCGTCACTTACGATGTGTCACCCGGAGTGCGGTACTTACGATGTGTCACTCAAAGAGTGCAGGACATAGAATGTGACACCCGGAGTGCGTCACTTACGATATGACACCCGGAGTTCATCACTTACGATGTGTCACCCGGAGTTCATCACTTACGATGTGTCACCCGGAGTTCGTCACTTACGATGTGTCGCCGGAGAGCGTCACTTACGATGTGTCGCCGGAGTGCGTCACTTACAATGTGTCGCCGGAGTGCGTCACTGACGATGTGTCACCCGGAGTGCATCACTTACAATGTGTTGCCGTAGTGCGGCACTTACGATGTGTCACCTGGGGTGCGGCACTTACGATGTGTCGCCGGAGTGCGTCACTTACGATGTGTCGCCGGAGTGCGTCACTTACAATGTGTCGCCGGACTGCGTCACTTACGATGTGTCACCCGGAGTTCGTCACTTACAATGTGTCACCCGGAGTTCGTCACTTACGATGTGTCACCCGGAGTGCGTCACTTACAATGTGTCAGCCGGAGTGCGTCACTTACGATGTGTCGCCGGAGTGCGTCACTTACAATGTGTCGCCGGAGTGCGTCACTTACGATGTGTCACCCGGAGTTCGTCACTTACAATGTGTCACCCGGAGTTCGTCACTTACGATGTGTCAGCCGGAGTGCGTCACTTACAATGTGTCAGCCGGAGTGCGTCACTTACGATGTGTCACCTGGAGTTTGTCACTTACGATGTGTCACCCGGAGTGCGTCACTTACAATGTGTCAGCCGGAGTGCGTCACTTACGATGTGTCAGCCGGAGTGCGTCACTTACGATATGTCAGCCGGAGTGCGTCACTTACGATGTGTCAGCCGGAGTTCGTCACTTACGATGTGTCACCCGGAGTTCGTCACTTACGATGTGTCACCCGGAGTTCGTCATTTACGATGTGTCACCCAGAGTTCGTCACTTACAATGTGTCACCCGGAGTTCATCACTTACGATGTGTCACCCGGAGTGCGTCACTTACAATGTGTCAGCCGGAGTTCGTCACTTACGATGTGTCACCCGGAGTTTGTCACTTACGATGTGTCACCCGGAGTGCGTCACTTACGATGTGTCACCCGGAGTTCGTCACTTACGATGTGTCACCCGGAGTTCGTCACTTACGATGTGTCACCCGGAGTTCGTCACTTACGATGTGTCACCCGGAGTTCGTCACTTACGATGTGTCACCCGGAGTTCGTCACTTACGATGTGTCACCCGGAGTTTGTCACTTACAATGTGTCAGCCGGAGTTCGTCACTTACGATGTGTCACCCGGATTGCATCACTTACGATGTGTCACCCAAAATGTGTCACTTCCACCTGTGTCACCCGGAGTTCGTCACTTACGATGTGTCACCGGGCATGCGGCACTTACGATGTGTCACCCGGAGTGCGTCACTTACGATGTGACACCCAGAGTGCGGCACTTACGATGTGTCAGCCGGAGTTCGTCACTTCCGATGTGTCACCCGGAGTTCGTCATTTACGATGTGTCACCCGGAGTTCGTCACTTACAATGTGTCACCCGGAGTTCGTCACTTACGATGTGTCACCCGGAGTGCGTCACTTACAATGTGTCAGCCGGAGTTCGTCACTTACGATGTGTCACCCGGAGTTTGTCACTTACGATGTGTCACCCGGAGTGCGTCACTTACGATGTGTCACCCGGAGTTCGTCACTTACGATGTGTCACCCGGAGTTCGTCACTTACAATGTGTCAGCCGGAGTTCGTCACTTACGATGTGTCACCCGGATTGCATCACTTACGATGTGTCACCCAAAATGTGTCACTTCCACCTGTGTCACCCGGAGTTCGTCACTTACGATGTGTCACCGGTCATGCGTCACTTACAATGTGTCGCCGGACTGCGTCACTTACGATGTGTCACCCGGAGTTCGTCACTTACAATGTGTCACCCGGAGTTCGTCACTTACGATGTGTCACCCGGAGTGCGTCACTTACAATGTGTCAGCCGGAGTGCGTCACTTACGATGTGTCGCCGGAGTGCGTCACTTACAATGTGTCGCCGGAGTGCGTCACTTACGATGTGTCACCCGGAGTTCGTCACTTACAATGTGTCACCCGGAGTTCGTCACTTACGATGTGTCAGCCGGAGTGCGTCACTTACAATGTGTCAGCCGGAGTGCGTCACTTACGATGTGTCACCTGGAGTTTGTCACTTACGATGTGTCACCCGGAGTGCGTCACTTACAATGTGTCAGCCGGAGTGCGTCACTTACGATGTGTCAGCCGGAGTGCGTCACTTACGATATGTCAGCCGGAGTGCGTCACTTACGATGTGTCAGCCGGAGTTCGTCACTTACGATGTGTCACCCGGAGTTCGTCACTTACGATGTGTCACCCGGAGTTCGTCATTTACGATGTGTCACCCAGAGTTCGTCACTTACAATGTGTCACCCGGAGTTCATCACTTACGATGTGTCACCCGGAGTGCGTCACTTACAATGTGTCAGCCGGAGTTCGTCACTTACGATGTGTCACCCGGAGTTTGTCACTTACGATGTGTCACCCGGAGTGCGTCACTTACGATGTGTCACCCGGAGTTCGTCACTTACGATGTGTCACCCGGAGTTCGTCACTTACGATGTGTCACCCGGAGTTCGTCACTTACGATGTGTCACCCGGAGTTCGTCACTTACGATGTGTCACCCGGAGTTCGTCACTTACGATGTGTCACCCGGAGTTTGTCACTTACAATGTGTCAGCCGGAGTTCGTCACTTACGATGTGTCACCCGGATTGCATCACTTACGATGTGTCACCCAAAATGTGTCACTTCCACCTGTGTCACCCGGAGTTCGTCACTTACGATGTGTCACCGGGCATGCGGCACTTACGATGTGTCACCCGGAGTGCGTCACTTACGATGTGACACCCAGAGTGCGGCACTTACGATGTGTCAGCCGGAGTTCGTCACTTCCGATGTGTCACCCGGAGTTCGTCATTTACGATGTGTCACCCGGAGTTCGTCACTTACAATGTGTCACCCGGAGTTCGTCACTTACGATGTGTCACCCGGAGTGCGTCACTTACAATGTGTCAGCCGGAGTTCGTCACTTACGATGTGTCACCCGGAGTTTGTCACTTACGATGTGTCACCCGGAGTGCGTCACTTACGATGTGTCACCCGGAGTTCGTCACTTACGATGTGTCACCCGGAGTTCGTCACTTACAATGTGTCAGCCGGAGTTCGTCACTTACGATGTGTCACCCGGATTGCATCACTTACGATGTGTCACCCAAAATGTGTCACTTCCACCTGTGTCACCCGGAGTTCGTCACTTACGATGTGTCACCGGTCATGCGGCACTTACGATGTGTCACCCGGAGTGCGTCACTTACGATGTGACACCCAGAGTGCGGCACTTACGATGTGTCAGCCGGAGTGTGGCCCTTAAGATGTTTCACCCCGAGTGCGTCACTTATGATGATTCACCTGGAGTGCATCACTGATGATATGACACCCAGAGTTCGACACTTACGATGTGTCACCTGGAGTGAGTCATTACAATGTGTCACCCGGAGTGTGTCACTTACAATGTGTTGCCGTAGTGCGGCACTTACGATGTGTCACCTGGGGTGCGGCACTTACGATGTGTCGCCGGAGTGCGTCACTTACGATGTGTCGCCGGAGTGCGTCACTTACAATGTGTCGCCGGAGTGCGTCACTTACAATGTGTCGCCGGAGTGCGTCACTTACGATGTGTCACCCGGAGTGCATCACTTACAATGTGTTGCCGTAGTGCGGCACTTACGATGTGTCACCTGGGGTGCATCATTTACGATGTGTCACCC
Source organism: Heptranchias perlo (assembly GCF_035084215.1). Classification (NCBI taxonomy): domain Eukaryota; kingdom Metazoa; phylum Chordata; class Chondrichthyes; order Hexanchiformes; family Hexanchidae; genus Heptranchias; species Heptranchias perlo. The sequence goes on from NW_027139461.1 coordinate 68,703, forward strand.
GGATTGCATCACTTACGATGTGACACCCAGAGTGCGGCACTTACGATGTGTCACCTGGGGTGCGTCACTTACGATGTGTCGCCGGAGTGAGTCACTCACGATGTGTCGCCGGAGTGCATCACTTACGATGTGTCATCCGGATTGCATCACTTACGATGTGACACCCAGAGTGCGGCACTTACGATATGTCACCTGGGGTGCATCACTGACAATGTGTCGCCGGAGTGCGTCACTTACGATGTGTCACCCGGAGCGCATCACTTACAATGTGTTGCCATAGTGCGGCACTTACGATGTGTCACCTGGGGTGCGGCACTTACGATGTGTCGCCGGAGTGCGTCACTTACGATGTGTCGCCGGAGTGCGTCACTTACAATGTGTCGCCGGAGTGCGTCACTTACGATGTGTCACCCGGAGTGCATCACTTACAATGTGTTGCCGTAGTGCGGCACTTACGATGTGTCACCTGGGGTGCATCATTTACGATGTGTCACCCGGATTGCATCACTTACGATGTGTCACCCAAAATGAGTCACTTCCGATGTGTCACACGGAGTTCGTCACTTCCGATGTGTCACCTGGAGTGCATCACTTACGATGTGTCACCCGGAGCATCAATTACGATGTGTAACCCTTAGTGAGTCATTATGATGTCTCACCTGGATTGCGTCACTTACGATGTGTCACCCAGAGTGCGTCACTTACGATGTGTAACCCGGAGTCATTACCATGTGTTACCTGGATTGCAGCGCTTACGATGTGTCACCCAGAGTGCGTCACTTACGATGTGTCACCCGGAGTTTGTCACTTACAATGTGTCACCCAGAGTGCGTCACTTACGATGTGTCACCCGGAGTGCGGTACTTACGATGTGTCACTCAAAGAGTGCAGGACATAGAATGTGACACCCGGAGTGCGTCACTTACGATATGACACCCGGAGTGCGTCACTTACGATATGACACCCGGAGTACGTCACTTACGATATGACACCAAGAGTGCGTCACTTACGATATGACACCAAGAGTGCGTCACTTACGATATGACACCCGGAGTGCGTCACTTACGATATGACACCAAGAGTGCGTCACTTACGATGTGACACCCGGAGTGCGTCACTGACGATATGACACCCGGAGTGCGTCACTTACGATGTGACACCCGGAGTGCATCACTTACGATGTGACAACCGGAGTGCGTCACTGACGATATGACACCCAGAGGGCGTCACTTACGATGTGACAACCGGAGTGCGTCACTGATGATATGACACCCGGACTGCGTCACTTACGATGTGACAACCGGAGTGCGTCACTGACGATATGACACTCGGAGGGCGTCACTTACGATGTGACACCCGGAGTGCGTCACTGACGATATGACACCCGGAGTTTGTCACTTACAATGTGTCACCCGGAGTGCGGTACTTACGATGTGTCACTCAAAGAGTGCAGGACATAGAATGTGACACCCGGAGTGCGTCACTTACGATATGACACCCAGAGTGCGTCACTGACAATATGACACCCGGAGTGCGTCACTTACGATGTGTCACCCGGAGTTCGTCACTTACAATGTGTCACCCGGAGTGCGTCACTTACGATGTGTCAGCCGGAGTGCGTCACTTACGATGTGTAACCCGGAGTCATTACCATGTGTTACCTGGATTGCAGCGCTTACGATGTGTCACCCAGAGTGCGTCACTTACGATGTGTCACCCGGAGTTTGTCACTTACAATGTGTCACCCAGAGTGCGTCACTTACGATGTGTCACCCGGAGTGCGGTACTTACGATGTGTCACTCAAAGAGTGCAGGACATAGAATGTGACACCCGGAGTGCGTCACTTACAATGTGTCACCCGGAGTTCGTCACTTACGATGTGTCACCCGGAGTGCGTCACTTACAATGTGTCAGCCGGAGTGCGTCACTTACGATGTGTCGCCGGAGTGCGTCACTTACAATGTGTCGCCGGAGTGCGTCACTTACGATGTGTCACCCGGAGTTCGTCACTTACAATGTGTCACCCGGAGTTCGTCACTTACGATGTGTCACCCGGAGTGCGTCACTTACAATGTGTCAGCCGGAGTGCGTCACTTACGATGTGTCACCTGGAGTTTGTCACTTACGATGTGTCACCCGGAGTGCGTCACTTACAATGTGTCAGCCGGAGTGCGTCACTTACGATGTGTCAGCCGGAGTGCGTCACTTACGATATGTCAGCCGGAGTGCGTCACTTACGATGCGTCAGCCGGAGTTCGTCACTTACGATGTGTCACCCGGAGTTCGTCACTTACGATGTGTCACCCGGAGTTCGTCATTTACGATGTGTCACCCAGAGTTCGTCACTTACAATGTGTCACCCGGAGTTCATCACTTACGATGTGTCACCCGGAGTGCGTCACTTACAATGTGTCAGCCGGAGTTCGTCACTTACGATGTGTCACCCGGAGTTTGTCACTTACGATGTGTCACCCGGAGTGCGTCACTTACGATGTGTCACCCGGAGTTCGTCACTTACGATGTGTCACCCGGAGTTCGTCACTTACGATGTGTCACCCGGAGTTCGTCACTTACGATGTGTCACCCGGAGTTCGTCACTTACGATGTGTCACCCGGAGTTCGTCACTTACGATGTGTCACCCGGAGTTTGTCACTTACAATGTGTCAGCCGGAGTTCGTCACTTACGATGTGTCACCCGGATTGCATCACTTACGATGTGTCACCCAAAATGTGTCACTTCCACCTGTGTCACCCGGAGTTCGTCACTTACGATGTGTCACCGGGCATGCGGCACTTACGATGTGTCACCCGGAGTGCGTCACTTACGATGTGACACCCAGAGTGCGGCACTTACGATGTGTCAGCCGGAGTTCGTCACTTCCGATGTGTCACCCGGAGTTCGTCATTTACGATGTGTCACCCGGAGTTCGTCACTTACAATGTGTCACCCGGAGTTCGTCACTTACGATGTGTCACCCGGAGTGCGTCACTTACAATGTGTCAGCCGGAGTTCGTCACTTACGATGTGTCACCCGGAGTTTGTCACTTACGATGTGTCACCCGGAGTGCGTCACTTACGATGTGTCACCCGGAGTTCGTCACTTACGATGTGTCACCCGGAGTTCGTCACTTACAATGTGTCAGCCGGAGTTCGTCACTTACGATGTGTCACCCGGATTGCATCACTTACGATGTGTCACCCAAAATGTGTCACTTCCACCTGTGTCACCCGGAGTTCGTCACTTACGATGTGTCACCGGTCATGCGGCACTTACGATGTGTCACCCGGAGTGCGTCACTTACGATGTGACACCCAGAGTGCGGCACTTACGATGTGTCAGCCGGAGTGTGGCCCTTAAGATGTTTCACCCCGAGTGCGTCACTTATGATGATTCACCTGGAGTGCATCACTGATGATATGACACCCAGAGTTCGACACTTACGATGTGTCACCTGGAGTGAGTCATTACAATGTGTCACCCGGAGTGTGTCACTTACAATGTGTTGCCGTAGTGCGGCACTTACGATGTGTCACCTGGGGTGCGGCACTTACGATGTGTCGCCGGAGTGCGTCACTTACGATGTGTCGCCGGAGTGCGTCACTTACAATGTGTCGCCGGAGTGCGTCACTTACGATGTGTCACCCGGAGTGCATCACTTACAATGTGTTGCCGTAGTGCGGCACTTACGATGTGTCACCTGGGGTGCATCATTTACGATGTGTCACCCGGATTGCATCACTTACGATGTGACACCCAGAGTGCGGCACTTACGATGTGTCACCTGGGGTGCGTCACTTACGATGTGTCGCCGGAGTGAGTCACTCACGATGTGTCGCCGGAGTGCATCACTTACGATGTGTCATCCGGATTGCATCACTTACGATGTGACACCCAGAGTGCGGCACTTACGATGTGTCACCTGGGGTGCATCACTGACAATGTGTCGCCGGAGTGCGTCACTTACGATGTGTCACCCGGAGCGCATCACTTACAATGTGTTGCCGTAGTGCGGCACTTACGATGTGTCACCTGGGGTGCGGCACTTACGATGTGTCGCCGGAGTGCGTCACTTACGATGTGTCGCCGGAGTGCGTCACTTACAATGTGTCGCCGGAGTGCGTCACTTACGATGTGTCACCCGGAGTGCATCACTTACAATGTGTTGCCGTAGTGCGGCACTTACGATGTGTCACCTGGGGTGCATCATTTACGATGTGTCACCCGGATTGCATCACTTACGATGTGTCACCCAAAATGAGTCACTTCCGATGTGTCACACGGAGTTCGTCACTTCCGATGTGTCACCTGGAGTGCATCACTTACGATGTGTCACCCGGAGCATCAATTACGATGTGTAACCCTTAGTGAGTCATTATGATGTCTCACCTGGATTGCGTCACTTACGATGTGTCACCCAGAGTGCGTCACTTACGATGTGTAACCCGGAGTCATTACCATGTGTTACCTGGATTGCAGCGCTTACGATGTGTCACCCAGAGTGCGTCACTTACGATGTGTCACCCGGAGTTTGTCACTTACAATGTGTCACCCAGAGTGCGTCACTTACGATGTGTCACCCGGAGTGCGGTACTTACGATGTGTCACTCAAAGAGTGCAGGACATAGAATGTGACACCCGGAGTGCGTCACTTACGATATGACACCCGGAGTGCGTCACTTACGATATGACACCCGGAGTACGTCACTTACGATATGACACCAAGAGTGCGTCACTTACGATATGACACCAAGAGTGCGTCACTTACGATATGACACCCGGAGTGCGTCACTTACGATATGACACCAAGAGTGCGTCACTTACGATGTGACACCCGGAGTGCGTCACTGACGATATGACACCCGGAGTGCGTCACTTACGATGTGACACCCGGAGTGCATCACTTACGATGTGACAACCGGAGTGCGTCACTGACGATATGACACCCAGAGGGCGTCACTTACGATGTGACAACCGGAGTGCGTCACTGATGATATGACACCCGGACTGCGTCACTTACGATGTGACAACCGGAGTGCGTCACTGACGATATGACACTCGGAGGGCGTCACTTACGATGTGACACCCGGAGTGCGTCACTGACGATATGACACCCGGAGTTTGTCACTTACAATGTGTCACCCGGAGTGCGGTACTTACGATGTGTCACTCAAAGAGTGCAGGACATAGAATGTGACACCCGGAGTGCGTCACTTACGATATGACACCCAGAGTGCGTCACTGACAATATGACACCCGGAGTGCGTCACTTACGATGTGTCACCCGGAGTTCGTCACTTACAATGTGTCACCCGGAGTGCGTCACTTACGATGTGTCAGCCGGAGTGCGTCACTTACGATGTGTAACCCGGAGTCATTACCATGTGTTACCTGGATTGCAGCGCTTACGATGTGTCACCCAGAGTGCGTCACTTACGATGTGTCACCCGGAGTTTGTCACTTACAATGTGTCACCCAGAGTGCGTCACTTACGATGTGTCACCCGGAGTGCGGTACTTACGATGTGTCACTCAAAGAGTGCAGGACATAGAATGTGACACCCGGAGTGCGTCACTTACGATATGACACCCGGAGTGTGTCACTGACAATATGACACCCGGAGTGCGTCACTTACGATATGACACCCGGAGTGCGTCACTTACGATATGACACCAAGACTGCGTCACTTACGATATGACACCCGGAGTGCTTCACTTACGATGTGACACCCGGAGTGCATCACATACGATGTGACAACCGGAGTGCGTCACTGACGATATGACACCCGGAGGGCGTCACTTACGATGTGACAACCGGAGTGCGTCACTGACGATATGACACCCGGACTGCGTCACTTACGATGTGACACCCGGAGTGCGTCACTGACGATATGACACCCGGAGTTTGTCACTTACAATGTGTCACCCGGAGTGCGGTACTTACGATGTGTCACTCAAAGAGCGCAGGACATAGAATGTGACACCCGGAGTGCGTCACTTACGATATGACACCCGGAGTGCGTCACTGACAATATGACACCCGGAGTGCGTCACTTACGATGTGTCACCCGGAGTTCGTCACTTACAATGTGTCACCCGGAGTGCGTCACTTACGATGTGTCAGCCGGAGTGCGTCACTTACGATGTGTAACCCGGAGTCATTACCATGTGTTACCTGGATTGCAGCGCTTACGATGTGTCACCCAGAGTGCGTCACTTACGATGTGTCACCCGGAGTTTGTCACTTACAATGTGTCACCCAGAGTGCGTCACTTACGATGTGTCACCCGGAGTGCGGTACTTACGATGTGTCACTCAAAGAGTGCAGGACATAGAATGTGACACCCGGAGTGCGTCACTTACGATATGACACCCGGAGTGCGTCACTGACGATATGACACCCGGACTGCGTCACTTACGATGTGACACCCAGAGGGCATCACTTACGATGTGACACCCGGAGTGCGTCACTGACGATATGACACCTGGAGTGCGTCACTGACGATATGACACCCGGAGTGCATCATTTACGATGTGTCACCCGGATTGCATCACTTACGATGTGTCACCCAAAATGAGTCACTTCCGATGTGTCACCCGGAGTTCGTCACTTACGATGTGTCACCGGGAGTGCGGCACTTACGATGTGTCACCCGGAGTGCGTCACATACAATATGTCACCGGAGTGCGTCACTTACGATGTGACACCTGGGGTGCATCATTTACGATGTGTCACCCAAAATGAGTCACTTCCGATGTGTCACCCGGAGTTCGTCACTTACGATGTGTCACCCGGAGTGCGGTACTTACGATGTGTCACCCGGAGTGAGTCATTACGATGTGTCACCTGAATTGCAGCACTTACGATGTGTCACCTGGGGTGTGGCACTTACGATGTGTCACCCGGAGTGCGGTACTTACGATGTGTCACCCGGAGTGAGTCATTACCATGTGTCACCCGGATTGCATTACTTACGATGTGTCACCCAAAATGTGTCACTTCACCTGTGTCACCCGGAGTTCGTCACTTACGATGTGTCACCGGGCATGCGGCACTTACGATGTGTCACCCGGAGTGCGTCACTTACGATGTGACACCCAGAGTGCGGCACTTACGATGTGTCAGCCGGAGTGTGGCCCTTAAGATGTTTCACCCCGAGTGCGTCACTTATGATGATTCACCTGGAGTGCATCACTGATGATATGACACCCAGAGTTCGACACTTACAATGTGTCACCCGGAGTGTGTCACTTACGATGTGTCGCCGGAGTGCGTCACTTACGATGTGTCACCCGGAGTGCGTCACTTACAATGTGTCAGCCGGAGTGCGTCACTTACGATGTGTCACCTGGAGTTTGTCACTTACGATGTGTCACCCGGAGTGCGTCACTTACAATGTGTCAGCCGGAGTGCGTCACTTACGATGTGTCAGCCGGAGTGCGTCACTTACGATATGTCAGCCGGAGTGCGTCACTTACGATGTGTCAGCCGGAGTTCGTCACTTACGATGTGTCACCCGGAGTTCGTCACTTACGATGTGTCACCCGGAGTTCGTCATTTACGATGTGTCACCCAGAGTTCGTCACTTACAATGTGTCACCCGGAGTTCATCACTTACGATGTGTCACCCGGAGTGCGTCACTTACAATGTGTCAGCCGGAGTTCGTCACTTACGATGTGTCACCCGGAGTTTGTCACTTACGATGTGTCACCCGGAGTGCGTCACTTACGATGTGTCACCCGGAGTTCGTCACTTACGATGTGTCACCCGGAGTTCGTCACTTACGATGTGTCACCCGGAGTTCGTCACTTACGATGTGTCACCCGGAGTTCGTCACTTACGATGTGTCACCCGGAGTTTGTCACTTACAATGTGTCAGCCGGAGTTCGTCACTTACGATGTGTCACCCGGATTGCATCACTTACGATGTGTCACCCAAAATGTGTCACTTCCACCTGTGTCACCCGGAGTTCGTCACTTACGATGTGTCACCGGGCATGCGGCACTTACGATGTGTCACCCGGAGTGCGTCACTTACGATGTGACACCCAGAGTGCGGCACTTACGATGTGTCAGCCGGAGTTCGTCACTTCCGATGTGTCACCCGGAGTTCGTCATTTACGATGTGTCACCCGGAGTTCGTCACTTACAATGTGTCACCCGGAGTTCGTCACTTACGATGTGTCACCCGGAGTGCGTCACTTACAATGTGTCAGCCGGAGTTCGTCACTTACGATGTGTCACCCGGAGTTTGTCACTTACGATGTGTCACCCGGAGTGCGTCACTTACGATGTGTCACCCGGAGTTCGTCACTTACGATGTGTCACCCGGAGTTCGTCACTTACAATGTGTCAGCCGGAGTTCGTCACTTACGATGTGTCACCCGGATTGCATCACTTACGATGTGTCACCCAAAATGTGTCACTTCCACCTGTGTCACCCGGAGTTCGTCACTTACGATGTGTCACCGGTCATGCGGCACTTACGATGTGTCACCCGGAGTGCGTCACTTACGATGTGACACCCAGAGTGCGGCACTTACGATGTGTCAGCCGGAGTGTGGCCCTTAAGATGTTTCACCCCGAGTGCGTCACTTATGATGATTCACCTGGAGTGCATCACTGATGATATGACACCCAGAGTTCGACACTTACGATGTGTCACCTGGAGTGAGTCATTACAATGTGTCACCCGGAGTGTGTCACTTACAATGTGTTGCCGTAGTGCGGCACTTACGATGTGTCACCTGGGGTGCGGCACTTACGATGTGTCGCCGGAGTGCGTCACTTACGATGTGTCGCCGGAGTGCGTCACTTACAATGTGTCGCCGGAGTGCGTCACTTACGATGTGTCACCCGGAGTGCATCACTTACAATGTGTTGCCGTAGTGCGGCACTTACGATGTGTCACCTGGGGTGCATCATTTACGATGTGTCACCCGGATTGCATCACTTACGATGTGACACCCAGAGTGCGGCACTTACGATGTGTCACCTGGGGTGCGTCACTTACGATGTGTCGCCGGAGTGAGTCACTCACGATGTGTCGCCGGAGTGCATCACTTACGATGTGTCATCCGGATTGCATCACTTACGATGTGACACCCAGAGTGCGGCACTTACGATGTGTCACCTGGGGTGCATCACTGACAATGTGTCGCCGGAGTGCGTCACTTACGATGTGTCACCCGGAGCGCATCACTTACAATGTGTTGCCGTAGTGCGGCACTTACGATGTGTCACCTGGGGTGCGGCACTTACGATGTGTCGCCGGAGTGCGTCACTTACGATGTGTCGCCGGAGTGCGTCACTTACAATGTGTCGCCGGAGTGCGTCACTTACGATGTGTCACCCGGAGTGCATCACTTACAATGTGTTGCCGTAGTGCGGCACTTACGATGTGTCACCTGGGGTGCATCATTTACGATGTGTCACCCGGATTGCATCACTTACGATGTGTCACCCAAAATGAGTCACTTCCGATGTGTCACACGGAGTTCGTCACTTCCGATGTGTCACCTGGAGTGCATCACTTACGATGTGTCACCCGGAGCATCAATTACGATGTGTAACCCTTAGTGAGTCATTATGATGTCTCACCTGGATTGCGTCACTTACGATGTGTCACCCAGAGTGCGTCACTTACGATGTGTAACCCGGAGTCATTACCATGTGTTACCTGGATTGCAGCGCTTACGATGTGTCACCCAGAGTGCGTCACTTACGATGTGTCACCCGGAGTTTGTCACTTACAATGTGTCACCCAGAGTGCGTCACTTACGATGTGTCACCCGGAGTGCGGTACTTACGATGTGTCACTCAAAGAGTGCAGGACATAGAATGTGACACCCGGAGTGCGTCACTTACGATATGACACCCGGAGTGCGTCACTTACGATATGACACCCGGAGTACGTCACTTACGATATGACACCAAGAGTGCGTCACTTACGATATGACACCAAGAGTGCGTCACTTACGATATGACACCCGGAGTGCGTCACTTACGATATGACACCAAGAGTGCGTCACTTACGATGTGACACCCGGAGTGCGTCACTGACGATATGACACCCGGAGTGCGTCACTTACGATGTGACACCCGGAGTGCATCACTTACGATGTGACAACCGGAGTGCGTCACTGACGATATGACACCCAGAGGGCGTCACTTACGATGTGACAACCGGAGTGCGTCACTGATGATATGACACCCGGACTGCGTCACTTACGATGTGACAACCGGAGTGCGTCACTGACGATATGACACTCGGAGGGCGTCACTTACGATGTGACACCCGGAGTGCGTCACTGACGATATGACACCCGGAGTTTGTCACTTACAATGTGTCACCCGGAGTGCGGTACTTACGATGTGTCACTCAAAGAGTGCAGGACATAGAATGTGACACCCGGAGTGCGTCACTTACGATATGACACCCAGAGTGCGTCACTGACAATATGACACCCGGAGTGCGTCACTTACGATGTGTCACCCGGAGTTCGTCACTTACAATGTGTCACCCGGAGTGCGTCACTTACGATGTGTCAGCCGGAGTGCGTCACTTACGATGTGTAACCCGGAGTCATTACCATGTGTTACCTGGATTGCAGCGCTTACGATGTGTCACCCAGAGTGCGTCACTTACGATGTGTCACCCGGAGTTTGTCACTTACAATGTGTCACCCAGAGTGCGTCACTTACGATGTGTCACCCGGAGTGCGGTACTTACGATGTGTCACTCAAAGAGTGCAGGACATAGAATGTGACACCCGGAGTGCGTCACTTACGATATGACACCCGGAGTGTGTCACTGACAATATGACACCCGGAGTGCGTCACTTACGATATGACACCCGGAGTGCGTCACTTACGATATGACACCAAGACTGCGTCACTTACGATATGACACCCGGAGTGCTTCACTTACGATGTGACACCCGGAGTGCATCACATACGATGTGACAACCGGAGTGCGTCACTGACGATATGACACCCGGAGGGCGTCACTTACGATGTGACAACCGGAGTGCGTCACTGACGATATGACACCCGGACTGCGTCACTTACGATGTGACACCCGGAGTGCGTCACTGACGATATGACACCCGGAGTTTGTCACTTACAATGTGTCACCCGGAGTGCGGTACTTACGATGTGTCACTCAAAGAGCGCAGGACATAGAATGTGACACCCGGAGTGCGTCACTTACGATATGACACCCGGAGTGCGTCACTGACAATATGACACCCGGAGTGCGTCACTTACGATGTGTCACCCGGAGTTCGTCACTTACAATGTGTCACCCGGAGTGCGTCACTTACGATGTGTCAGCCGGAGTGCGTCACTTACGATGTGTAACCCGGAGTCATTACCATGTGTTACCTGGATTGCAGCGCTTACGATGTGTCACCCAGAGTGCGTCACTTACGATGTGTCACCCGGAGTTTGTCACTTACAATGTGTCACCCAGAGTGCGTCACTTACGATGTGTCACCCGGAGTGCGGTACTTACGATGTGTCACTCAAAGAGTGCAGGACATAGAATGTGACACCCGGAGTGCGTCACTTACGATATGACACCCGGAGTGCGTCACTGACGATATGACACCCGGACTGCGTCACTTACGATGTGACACCCAGAGGGCATCACTTACGATGTGACACCCGGAGTGCGTCACTGACGATATGACACCTGGAGTGCGTCACTGACGATATGACACCCGGAGTGCATCATTTACGATGTGTCACCCGGATTGCATCACTTACGATGTGTCACCCAAAATGAGTCACTTCCGATGTGTCACCCGGAGTTCGTCACTTACGATGTGTCACCGGGAGTGCGGCACTTACGATGTGTCACCCGGAGTGCGTCACATACAATATGTCACCGGAGTGCGTCACTTACGATGTGACACCTGGGGTGCATCATTTACGATGTGTCACCCAAAATGAGTCACTTCCGATGTGTCACCCGGAGTTCGTCACTTACGATGTGTCACCCGGAGTGCGGTACTTACGATGTGTCACCCGGAGTGAGTCATTACGATGTGTCACCTGAATTGCAGCACTTACGATGTGTCACCTGGGGTGTGGCACTTACGATGTGTCACCCGGAGTGCGGTACTTACGATGTGTCACCCGGAGTGAGTCATTACCATGTGTCACCCGGATTGCATTACTTACGATGTGTCACCCAAAATGTGTCACTTCACCTGTGTCACCCGGAGTTCGTCACTTACGATGTGTCACCGGGCATGCGGCACTTACGATGTGTCACCCGGAGTGCGTCACTTACGATGTGACACCCAGAGTGCGGCACTTACGATGTGTCAGCCGGAGTGTGGCCCTTAAGATGTTTCACCCCGAGTGCGTCACTTATGATGATTCACCTGGAGTGCATCACTGATGATATGACACCCAGAGTTCGACACTTACAATGTGTCACCCGGAGTGTGTCACTTACGATGTGTCGCCGGAGTGCGTCACTTACGATGTGTCACCCGGAGTGCATCACTTACGATGTGTCACCCGGAGTGCGCCACTTACGATGTGTCACCCAAAATGAGTCACTTCCGGTGTGTTACCCGGAGATCGTCACTTACGATGTGACACCCGGAGTGCGGCACTTACGATGTGTCACCTGGGGTGCGTCACTTACGATATGACACCAAGAGTGCGTCACTTACGATGTGACACCCGGAGTGCGTCACTGACGATATGACACCCGGAGTGCGTCACTTACGATGTGACACCCGGAGTGCATCACTTACGATGTGACAACCGGAGTGCGTCACTGACGATATGACACCCGGAGGGCGTCACTTACGATGTGACAACCGGAGTGCGTCACTGACGATATGACACCCGGACTGCGTCACTTACGATGTGACAACCGGAGTGCGTCACTGACGATATGACACCCGGAGGGCGTCACTTACGATGTGACACCCGGAGTGCGTCACTGACGATATGACACCCGGAGTTTGTCACTTACAATGTGTCACCCAGAGTGCGTCACTTACGATGTGTCACCCGGAGTGCGGTACTTACGATGTGTCACTCAAAGAGTGCACGACATAGAATGTGACACCCGGAGTGTGTCACTTACGATATGACACCCGGAGTGCGTCACTGACAATATGACACCCGGAGTGCGTCACTTACGATGTGTCACCCGGAGTTCGTCACTTACAATGTGTCACCCGGAGTGCGTCACTTACGATGTGTCAGCCGGAGTGCGTCACTTACGATGTGTAACCCGGAGTCATTACCATGTGTTACCTGGATTGCAGCGCTTACGATGTGTCACCCAGAGTGCGTCACTTACGATGTGTCACCCGGAGTTTGTCACTTACAATGTGTCACCCAGAGTGCGTCACTTGCGATGTGTCACCCGGAGTGCGGTACTTACGATGTGTCACTCAAAGAGTGCAGGACATAGAATGTGACACACGGAGTGCGTCACTTACGATGTGACACCCGGAGTGCGTCACTGACAATATGACACCCGGAGTGCGTCACTTACGATGTGACACCCGGAGTGCGGCACTTACAATGTGTCACCTGGGGTGCGTCACTTACGATGTGTCGCCGGAGTGAGTCACTCACGATGTGTCGCCAGAGTGCATCACTTACGATGTGTCATCCGGATTGCATCACTTACGATGTGACACCCAGAGTGCGGCACTTACGATGTGTCACCTGGGGTGCATCACTGACAATGTGTCGCCGGAGTGCGTCACTTACGATGTGTCACCCGGAGCGCATCACTTACAATGTGTTGCCGTAGTGCGGCACTTACGATGTGTCACCTGGGGTGCGGCACTTAAGATGTGTCGCCGGAGTGCGTCACTTACGATGTGTCGCCGGAGTGCGTCACTTACAATGTGTCGCCGGAGTTCGTCACTTACGATGTGTCACCCGGAGTGCATCACTTACGATGTGTCACCCGGAGCATCAATTACGATGTGTAACCCTGAGTGAGTCATTATGATGTCTCACCTGGATTGCGTCACTTACGATGTGTCACCCAGAGTGCGTCACTTACGATGTGTAACCCGGAGTCATTACCATGTGTTACCTGGATTGCAGCGCTTACGATGTGTCACCCAAAATGAGTCACTTCCGATGTGTCACCCGGAGTTCGTCACTTACGATGTGTCACCGGGAGTGCGGCACTTATGATGTGTCACCCGGAGTGCGTCACTTACAATATGTCACCGGAGTGCGTCACTTACGATGTGACACCTGGGGTGCATCATTTACGATGTGTCACCCAAAATGAGTCACTTCCGATGTGTCACCCGGAGTTCGTCACTTACGATGTGTCACCCGGAGTGCGGTACTTACGATGTGTCACCCGGAGTGAGTCATTACGATGTGTCACCTGAATTGCAGCACTTACGATGTGTCACCTGGGGTGTGGCACTTACGATGTGTCACCCGGAGTGCGGTACTTACGATGTGTCACCCGGAGTGAGTCATTACCATGTGTCACCCGGATTGCATTACTTACGATGTGTCACCCAAAATGTGTCACTTCACCTGTGTCACCCGGAGTTCGTCACTTACGATGTGTCACCGGGCATGCGGCACTTACGATGTGTCACCCGGAGTGCGTCACTTACGATGTGACACCCAGAGTGCGGCACTTACGATGTGTCAGCCGGAGTGTGGCCCTTAAGATGTTTCACCCCGAGTGCGTCACTTATGATGATTCACCTGGAGTGCATCACTGATGATATGACACCCAGAGTTCGACACTTACAATGTGTCACCCGGAGTGTGTCACTTACGATGTGTCGCCGGAGTGCGTCACTTACGATGTGTCACCCGGAGTGCGCCACTTACGATGTGTCACCCAAAATGAGTCACTTCCGGTGTGTTACCCAGAGATCGTCACTTACGATGTGACACCCGGAGTGCGGCACTTACGATGTGTCACCTGGGGTGCGTCATTTACGATATGACACCAAGAGTGCGTCACTTACGATGTGACACCCGGAGTGCGTCACTGACGATATGACACCCGGAGTGCGTCACTTACGATGTGACACCCGGAGTGCATCACTTACGATGTGACAACCGGAGTGCGTCACTGACGATATGACACCCGGAGGGCGTCACTTACGATGTGACAACCGGAGTGCGTCACTGACGATATGACACCCGGACTGCGTCACTTACGATGTGACAACCGGAGTGCGTCACTGACGATATGACACCCGGAGGGCGTCACTTACGATGTGACACCCGGAGTGCGTCACTGACGATATGACACCCGGAGTTTGTCACTTACAATGTGTCACCCAGAGTGCGTCACTTACGATGTGTCACCCGGAGTGCGGTACTTACGATGTGTCACTCAAAGAGTGCACGACATAGAATGTGACACCCGGAGTGTGTCACTTACGATATGACACCCGGAGTGCGTCACTGACAATATGACACCCGGAGTGCGTCACTTACGATGTGTCACCCGGAGTTCGTCACTTACAATGTGTCACCCGGAGTGCGTCACTTACGATGTGTCAGCCGGAGTGCGTCACTTACGATGTGTAACCCGGAGTCATTACCATGTGTTACCTGGATTGCAGCGCTTACGATGTGTCACCCAGAGTGCGTCACTTACGATGTGTCACCCGGAGTTTGTCACTTACAATGTGTCACCCAGAGTGCGTCACTTGCGATGTGTCACCCGGAGTGCGGTACTTACGATGTGTCACTCAAAGAGTGCAGGACATAGAATGTGACACACGGAGTGCGTCACTTACGATGTGACACCCGGAGTGCGTCACTGACAATATGACACCCGGAGTGCGTCACTTACGATGTGACACCCGGAGTGCGGCACTTACGATGTGTCACCTGGGGTGCGTCACTTACGATGTGTCGCCGGAGTGAGTCACTCACGATGTGTCGCCAGAGTGCATCACTTACGATGTGTCATCCGGATTGCATCACTTACGATGTGACACCCAGAGTGCGGCACTTACGATGTGTCACCTGGGGTGCATCACTGACAATGTGTCGCCGGAGTGCGTCACTTACGATGTGTCACCCGGAGCGCATCACTTACAATGTGTTGCCGTAGTGCGGCACTTACGATGTGTCACCTGGGGTGCGGCACTTACGATGTGTCGCCGGAGTGCGTCACTTACGATGTGTCGCCGGAGTGCGTCACTTACAATGTGTCGCCGGAGTTCGTCACTTACGATGTGTCACCCGGAGTGCATCACTTACGATGTGTCACCCGGAGCATCAATTACGATGTGTAACCCGGAGTGAGTCATTATGATGTCTCACCTGGATTGCGTCACTTACGATGTGTCACCCAGAGTGCGTCACTTACGATGTGTAACCCGGAGTCATTACCATGTGTTACCTGGATTGCAGCGCTTACGATGTGTCACCCAGAGTGCGTCACTTACGATGTGTCACCCGGAGTTTGTCACTTACAATGTGTCACCCAGAGTGCGTCACTTACGATGTGTCACCCGGAGTGCGGTACTTACGATGTGTCACTCAAAGAGTGCAGGACATAGAATGTGACACCCGGAGTGCGTCACTTACGATATGACACCCGGAGTGCGTCACTTACGATATGACACCAAGAGTGCGTCACTTACGATATGACACCAAGAGTGCGTCACTTACGATATGACACCCGGAGTGCGTCACTTACGATATGACACCCGGAGTGCGTCACTTACGATATGACACCAAGAGTGCGTCACTTACGATATGACACCAAGAGTGCGTCACTTACGATATGACACCCGGAGTGCGTCACTTACGATATGACACCAAGAGTGCGTCACTTACGATGTGACACCCGGAGTGCATCACTGACGATATGACACCCGGAGTGCGTCACTTACGATGTGACACCCGGAGTGCATCACTTACGATGTGACAACCGGAGTGCGTCACTGACGATATGACACCAAGAGTGCGTCACTTACGATGTGACACCCGGAGTGCGTCACTGACGATATGACACCCGGAGTGCGTCACTTACGATGTGACACCCGGAGTGCATCACTTACGATGTGACAACCGGAGTGCGTCACTGACGATATGACACCCGGACTGCGTCACTTACGATGTGACAACCGGAGTGCGTCACTGACGATATGACACCCGGACTGCGTCACTTACGATGTGACACCCGGAGTGCGTCACTGACGATATGACACCCGGAGTTTGTCACTTACAATGTGTCACCCAGAGTGCGTCACTTACGATGTGTCACCCGGAGTGCGGTACTTACGATGTGTCACTCAAAGAGTGCAGGACATAGAATGTGACACCCGGAGTGTGTCACTTACGATATGACACCCGGAGTGCGTCACTGACAATATGACACCCGGAGTGCGTCACTTACGATGTGTCACCCGGAGTTCGTCACTTACAATGTGTCACCCGGAGTGCGTCACTTACGATGTGTCAGCCGGAGTGCGTCACTTACGATGTGTAACCCGGAGTCATTACCATGTGTTACCTGGATTGCAGCGCTTACGATGTGTCACCCAGAGTGCGTCACTTACGATGTGTCACCAGGAGTTTGTCACTTACAATGTGTCACCCAGAGTGCGTCACTTATGATGTGTCACCCGGAGTGCGGTACTTACGATGTGTCACTCAAAGAGTGCAGGACATAGAATGTGACACCCGGAGTGCGTAACTTACGATATGACACCCGGAGTGCGTCACTGACAATATGACACCCGGAGTGCGTCACTTACGATATGACACCCGGAGTGCGTCACTTACGATATGACACCCAGAGTGCGTCACTTACGATATGACACCCGGAGTGCGTCACTTACGATATGACACCAAGAGTGCGTCACTTACGAAGTGACACCCGGAGTGCGTCACTGACGATATGACACCCGGAGTGCGTCACTTACGATGTGACACCCGGAGTGCATCACTTACGATGTGACAACCGGAGTGCGTCACTGACGATATGACACCCGGAGGGCGTCACTTACGATGTGACAACCGGAGTGCGTCACTGACGATATGACACCCGGACTGCGTCACTTACGATGTGACACCCGGAGGGCGTCACTTACGATGTGACACCCGGAGTGCGTCACTGACGATATGACACCCGGAGTGCATCACTTACAATATGTCACCGGAGTGCGTCACTTACGATGTGACACCTGGGTTGCATCATTTACGATGTGTCACCCGGATTGCATCACTTACGATGTGTCGCCCAAAATGAGTCACTTCCGATGTGTCACCCGGAGTTCGTCACTTACGATGTGTCACCGGGAGTGCGGCACTTACGATGTGTCACCCGGAGTGCGTCACTTACAATATGTCACCGGAGTGCGTCACTTACGATGTGACACCTGGGGTGCATCATTTACGATGTGTCACCCAAAATGAGTCACTTCCGATGTGTCACCCGGAGTGCGGTACTTACGAAGTGTCACCCGGAGTGAGTCATTACGATGTGTCACCTGAATTGCAGCACTTACGATGTGTCACCTGGGGTGCGGCACTTACAATGTGTCACCCGGAGTGCGGTACTTACGATTTGTCACCCGGAGTGAGTCATTACGATGTGTCACCCGGATTGCATTACTTACGATGTGTCACCCAAAATGTGTCACTTCACCTGTGTCACCCGGAGTTCGTCACTTACGATGTGTCACCGGGCATGCGGCACTTACGATGTGTCACCCGGAATGCGTCACTTACGATGTGACACCCAGAGTGCGGCACTTACGAAGTGTCAGCCGGAGTGTGGCCCTTAAGATGTTTCACCCCGAGTGCGTCACTTATGATGATTCACCTGGAGTGCATCACTGATGATATGACACCCAGAGTTCGACACTTACAATGTGTCACCCGGAGTGTGTCACTTACGATGTGTCGCTGGAGTGCGTCACTTACGATGTGTCACCCGGAGTGCATCACTTACGATGTGTCACCCGGAGTGCGCCACTTACGATGTGTCACCCAAAATGAGTCACTTCCGGTGTGTTACCCGGAGATCGTCACTTACGATGTGTCACCTGGGGTGCGTCACATACGATGTGTCGCCGGAGTGAGTCACTCACGATGTGTCGCCGGAGTGCATCACTTACGATGTGTCATCCGGATTGCATCACTTACGATGTGTCACCCGGAGTGCATCACTGACAATGTGTCGCCGGAGTGCGTCACTTACGATGTGTCACCCGGAGCGCATCACTTACAATGTGTTGCCGTAGTGCGGCACTTACGATGTGTCACCTGGGGTGCGGCACTTACGATGTGTCGCCGGAGTGCGTCACTTACGATGTGTCGCCAGAGTGCGTCACTTACAATGTGTCGCCGGAGTGCGTCACTTACGATGTGTCACCCGGAGTGCATCACTTACAATGTGTTGCCGTAGTGCGGCACTTACGATGTGTCACCTGGGGTGCATCATTTACGATGTGTCACCCGGATTGCATCACTTACGATGTGTCACCCAAAATGAGTCACTTCCGATGTGTCACATGGAGTTCGTCACTTACGATGTGTCACCCGGAGTGCATCACTTACGATGTGTCACCCGGAGCATCAATTACGATGTGTAACCCGGAGTGAGTCATTATGATGTCTCACCTGGATTGCGTCACTTACGATGTGTCAGCCGGAGTGCGTCACTTACGATGTGTAACCCGGAGTCATTACCATGTGTTACCTGGATTGCAGCGCTTACGATGTGTCACCCAGAGTGCGTCACTTACGATGTGTCACCCGGAGTTTGTCACTTACAATGTGTCACCCAGAGTGCGTCACTTACGATGTGTCACCCGGAGTGCGGTACTTACGATGTGTCACTCAAAGAGTGCAGGACATAGAATGTGACACCCGGAGTGCGTCACTTACGATATGACACCCGGAGTGCGTCACTGACAATATGACACCCGGAGTGCGTCACTCACGATATGACACCCAGAGTGCGTCACTTATGATATGACACCCGGAGTGCGTCACTTACGATATGACACCCGGAGTGCGTCACTTACGATATGACACCCGGAGTGCGTCACTTACGATATGACACCCTGAGTGCGTCACTTACGATATGACACCCGGAGTGCGTCACTTACGATATGACACCAAGAGTGCGTCACTTACGATGTGACACCCGGAGTGCGTCACTGACGATATGACACCCGGAGTGCGTCACTTACGATGTGACACCCGGAGTGCGTCACTTACGATATGACACTCAGAGTGCGTTACTTACGATATGACACCCAGAGTGCGTCACTTACGATATGACACCCAGAGTGCGTCACTTACGATATGACACCCGGAGTGCGTCACTTACGATATGACACCCGGAGTGCGTCACTTACAATTTGGCACCCGGAGTGCGTCACTTACAATTTGGCACCCGGAGTGCGTTACTTACGATATGACACCCGGAGTGCGTCACTTACGATATGACACCCGGAGTGCGTCACTGATGATATGACACCCAGAGTGCGTCACTTACGATGTGACAACCGGAGTGCGTCACTGACGATATGACTCCCGGAGTGCGTCACTTACGATATGACACCCGGAGTGCGTCATTGACGATTTGACACCCGGAGTGCGTCAATTACAATTTGGCACCCGGAGTGCGTCACTTACGATATGACACCCGGAGTTCGTCACTTACGATATGACACCCGGAGTGCGTCACTTACGATATGACACCCGGAGTGCGTCACTTACGATATGACACCCGGAGTGCGTCACTTAGAATTTGGCACCCGGAGTGCGTTACTTACGATATGACACCCGGAGTGCGTCACTGACGATATGACACCCGGAGTGCGTCACTTACGATGTGACACCCGGAGTGCGTCACTTACGATTTGGCACCCGGAGTGCGTCACTTACGATATGACACCCGGAGTGCGTCACTGACGATATGACACCCGGAGTGCGTCACTTACGATATGACACCCGGAGTGCGTCACAGACGATGTGACACCCGGAGGGCGTCACTTACGATATGACACCCGGAGTGCGTCGCTGACGATATGACACCCGGAGTGCGTCACTGACGATATGACACCCGGAGTGCGTCGCTTACGATTTGACACCCGCAGTGCGTCACTTACGATGTGACACCCGGAGTGCGTCACTGACGATATGACACCCGGAGTGCGTCGCTTACGATTTGACACCCGCAGTGCGTCACTTACGATGTGACACCCAGAGTGCGTCACTGACGATATGACACCCGGAGTGCGTCACTTACAATTTGGCACCTGGAGTGCGTCACTTACGATGTGACACCTGGAGTGCGTCACTTACGATATGACACCCAGAGTGCGTTACTTACGATATGACACCCAGAGTGCTTCACTTACGATATGACACCCAGAGTGCGTCACTTACGATGTGTCACCCGGATTGCATTACTTACGATGTGTCACCCAAAATGTGTCACTTCACCTGTGTCACCCGGAGTTCGTCACTTACGATGTGTCACCGGGCATGCGGCACTTACGATGTGTCACCCGGAGTGCGTCACTTACGATGTGACACCCAGAGTGCGGCACTTACGATGTGTCAGCCGGAGTGTGGCCCTTAAGATGTTTCACCCCGAGTGCGTCACTTATGATGATTCACCTGGAGTGCATCACTGATGATATGACACCCAGAGTTCGACACTTACAATGTGTCACCCGGAGTGTGTCACTTACGATGTGTCGCCGGAGTGCGTCACTTACGATGTGTCACCCGGAGTGCATCACTTACGATGTGTCACCCGGTGTGCACCACTTACGATGTGTCACCCAAAATGAGTCACTTCCTGTGTGTTACCCGGAGATCGTCACTTACGATGTGACACCCGGAGTGCGGCACTTACGATGTGTCACCTGGGGTGCGTCACTTACGATGTGTCGCCGGAGTGAGTCACTCACGATGTGTCGCCGGAGTGCATCACTTACGATGTGTCATCCGGATTGCATCACTTACGATGTGACACCCAGAGTGCGGCACTTACGATGTGTCACCTGGGGTGCATCACTGACAATGTGTCGCCGGAGTGCGTCACTTACGATGTGTCACCCGGAGCACATCAGTTACAATGTGTTGCCGTAGTGCGGCACTTACGATGTGTCACCTGGGGTGCGGCACTTACGATGTGTCGCCGGAGTGCGTCACTTACGATGTGTCGCCAGAGTGCGTCACTTACAATGTGTCGCCGGAGTGCGTCACTTACGATGTGTCACCCGGAGTGCATCACTTACAATGTGTTGCCGTAGTGCGGCACTTACGATGTGTCACCTGGGGTGCATCATATACGATGTGTCACCCGGATTGCATCACTTACGATGTGTCACCCAAAATGAGTCACTTCCGATGTGTCACACGGAGTTCGTCACTTACGATGTGTCACCCGGAGTGCATCACTTCCGATGTGTCACCCGGAGCATCAATTACGATGTGTAACCCGGAGTGAGTCATTATGATGTCTCACCTGGATTGCGTCACTTACGATGTGTCAGCCGGAGTGCGTCACTTACGATGTGTAACCCGGAGTCATTACCATGTGTTACCTGGATTGCAGCGCTTACGATGTGTCACCCAGAGTGCGTCACTTACGATGTGTCACCCGGAGTTTGTCACTTACAATGTGTCACCCAGAGTGCGTCACTTACGATGTGTCACCCGGAGTGCGGTACTTACGATGTGTCACTCAAAGAGTGCAGGACATAGAATATGACGCCCGGAGTGCGTCACTTACGATATGACACCCGGAGTGCGTCACTGACAATATGACACCCGGAGTGCGTCACCTACGTAATGACACCCAGAGTGCGTCACTTATGATATGACACCCGGAGTGCGTCACTTAAGATATGACACCCGGAGTGCGTCACTTACGATATGACACTCGGAGTGCGTCACTTACGATATGACACCCAGAGTGCGTCACTTACGATATGACACCCGGAGTGCGTCACTTACGATATGACACCAAGAGTGCGTCACTTACGATGTGACACCCGGAGTGCGTCACTGACGATATGACACCCGGAGTGCGTCACTTACGATGTGACACCCGGAGTGCATCACTTACGATGTGACACCCGGAGTGCGTCACTTACGATATGACACCCAGAGTGCGTTACTTACGATATGACACCCAGAGTGCGTCACTTACGATATGACACCCAGAGTGCGTCACTTACGATATGACACCCGGAGTGCGTCACTTACGATATGACACCCGGAGTGCGTCAGTTACAATTTGGCACCCGGAGTGCGTCACTTACAATTTGGCACCCGGAGTGCGTTACTTACGATATGACACCCGGAGTGCGTCACTTACGATATGACACCCGGAGTGCGTCACTGATGATATGACACCCAGAGTGCGTCACTTACGATGTGACACCCGGAGTGCGTCACTGACGATATGACTCCCGGAGTGCGTCACTTAAGATATGACACCCGGAGTGCGTCATTGACGATTTGATACCCGGAGTGCGTCAATTACAATTTGGCACCCGGAGTGCGTCACTTACGATATGACACCCGGAGTTCGTCACTTACGATATGACACCTGGAGTGCGTCACTTACGATATGACACCCGGAGTGCGTCACTTAAGATATGACACCCGGAGTGCGTCACTTAGAATTTGGCACCCGGAGTGCGTTACTTACGATATGACACCCGGAGTGCGTCACTTACAATTTGGCACCCGGAGTGCGTCACTGACGATATGACACCCAGAGTGCGTCACTTACGATGTGACACCCGGAGTGCGTCACTGACGATATGACACCCGGAGTGCGTCACTTACAATTTGGCACCCGGAGTGCGTCACTTACGATATAACACCCGGAGTGCGTCACTTACAATTTGGCACCCGGAGTGCGTCACTTACGATATGACACCCGGATTGCGTCACTTACGATATGACACCCGGAGTGCGTCACTTACGATGTGACACCCGGAGTGCGTCACTTACAATTTGGCACCCGGAG
This sequence comes from Heptranchias perlo, assembly GCF_035084215.1. Classification (NCBI taxonomy): domain Eukaryota; kingdom Metazoa; phylum Chordata; class Chondrichthyes; order Hexanchiformes; family Hexanchidae; genus Heptranchias; species Heptranchias perlo. Next base: position 92,709 of record NW_027139461.1, read on the forward strand.
TGCGTCACTTACGATATGACACCCGGAGTGCGTCACTGACGATATGACACCCGGAGTGCGTCACTTACGATGTGACACCCGGAGTGCGTCACTTACGATTTGGCACCCGAAGTGCGTCACTTACGATATGACACCCGGAGTGCGTCACTGACGATATGACACCCGGAGTGCGTCACTTACGATATGACACCCGGAGTGCGTCACAGACGATGTGACACCCGGAGGGCGTCACTTACGATATGACACCCGGAGTGCGTCACTGACGATATGACACCCGGAGTGCGTCACTTAGAATTTGGCACACAGAGTGCGTCACTTACAATATGACACCCAGAGTGCGTCACTTACGATGTGACACCCGGAATGCGTCACTGACGATGTGACACCCGGAGTGCGTCACTGACGATGTGACACCCGGAGTGCGTCACTTACGATATGACACCCGGAGTGCGTCACTTACGATTTGGCACCCGGAGTGCGTCACTTACGATATGACACCCGGAGTGCGTCACTTACGATGTGACACCCGGAGTGCGTCACTGACGATATGACACCCGGAGTGCGTCACTTACGATGTGACACCCGGAGTGCATCACTTACGATGTGACACCCGGAGTGCGTCACTTACGATATGACACCCAGAGTGCGTTACTTACGATATGACACCCAGAGTGCGTCACTTACGATATGACACCCAGAGTGCGTCACTTACGATATGACACCCGGAGTGCGTCACTTACGATATGACACCCGGAGTGCGTCAGTTACAATTTGGCACCCGGAGTGCGTCACTTACAATTTGGCACCCGGAGTGCGTTACTTACGATATGACACCCGGAGTGCGTCACTTACGATATGACACCCGGAGTGCGTCACTGATGATATGACACCCAGAGTGCGTCACTTACGATGTGACACCCGGAGTGCGTCACTGACGATATGACTCCCGGAGTGCGTCACTTAAGATATGACACCCGGAGTGCGTCATTGACGATTTGATACCCGGAGTGCGTCAATTACAATTTGGCACCCGGAGTGCGTCACTTACGATATGACACCCGGAGTTCGTCACTTACGATATGACACCTGGAGTGCGTCACTTACGATGTGACACCTGGAGTGCGTCACTTACGATATGACACCCAGAGTGCGTTACTTACGATATGACACCCAGAGTGCTTCACTTACGATATGACACCCAGAGTGCGTCACTTACGATGTGTCACCCGGATTGCATTACTTACGATGTGTCACCCAAAATGTGTCACTTCACCTGTGTCACCCGGAGTTCGTCACTTACGATGTGTCACCGGGCATGCGGCACTTACGATGTGTCACCCGGAGTGCGTCACTTACGATGTGACACCCAGAGTGCGGCACTTACGATGTGTCAGCCGGAGTGTGGCCCTTAAGATGTTTCACCCCGAGTGCGTCACTTATGATGATTCACCTGGAGTGCATCACTGATGATATGACACCCAGAGTTCGACACTTACAATGTGTCACCCGGAGTGTGTCACTTACGATGTGTCGCCGGAGTGCGTCACTTACGATGTGTCACCCGGAGTGCATCACTTACGATGTGTCACCCGGTGTGCACCACTTACGATGTGTCACCCAAAATGAGTCACTTCCTGTGTGTTACCCGGAGATCGTCACTTACGATGTGACACCCGGAGTGCGGCACTTACGATGTGTCACCTGGGGTGCGTCACTTACGATGTGTCGCCGGAGTGAGTCACTCACGATGTGTCGCCGGAGTGCATCACTTACGATGTGTCATCCGGATTGCATCACTTACGATGTGACACCCAGAGTGCGGCACTTACGATGTGTCACCTGGGGTGCATCACTGACAATGTGTCGCCGGAGTGCGTCACTTACGATGTGTCACCCGGAGCACATCACTTACAATGTGTTGCCGTAGTGCGGCACTTACGATGTGTCACCTGGGGTGCGGCACTTACGATGTGTCGCCGGAGTGCGTCACTTACGATGTGTCGCCGGAGTGCGTCACTTACAATGTGTCGCCGGAGTGCGTCACTTACGATGTGTCACCCGGAGTGCATCACTTACAATGTGTTGCCGTAGTGCGGCACTTACGATGTGTCACCTGGGGTGCATCATATACGATGTGTCACCCGGATTGCATCACTTACGATGTGTCACCCAAAATGAGTCACTTCCGATGTGTCACACGGAGTTCGTCACTTACGATGTGTCACCCGGAGTGCATCACTTCCGATGTGTCACCCGGAGCATCAATTACGATGTGTAACCCGGAGTGAGTCATTATGATGTCTCACCTGGATTGCGTCACTTACGATGTGTCAGCCGGAGTGCGTCACTTACGATGTGTAACCCGGAGTCATTACCATGTGTTACCTGGATTGCAGCGCTTACGATGTGTCACCCAGAGTGCGTCACTTACGATGTGTCACCCGGAGTTTGTCACTTACAATGTGTCACCCAGAGTGCGTCACTTACGATGTGTCACCCGGAGTGCGGTACTTACGATGTGTCACTCAAAGAGTGCAGGACATAGAATATGACGCCCGGAGTGCGTCACTTACGATATGACACCCGGAGTGCGTCACTGACAATATGACACCCGGAGTGCGTCACTTACGATATGACACCCAGAGTGCGTCACTTATGATATGACACCCGGAGTGCGTCACTTAAGATATGACACCCGGAGTGCGTCACTTACGATATGACACTCGGAGTGCGTCACTTACGATATGACACCCAGAGTGCGTCACTTACGATATGACACCCGGAGTGCGTCACTTACGATATGACACCAAGAGTGCGTCACTTACGATGTGACACCCGGAGTGCGTCACTGACGATATGACACCCGGAGTGCGTCACTTACGATGTGACACCCGGAGTGCATCACTTACGATGTGACACCCGGAGTGCGTCACTTACGATATGACACCCAGAGTGCGTTACTTACGATATGACACCCAGAGTGCGTCACTTACGATATGACACCCAGAGTGCGTCACTTACGATATGACACCCGGAGTGCGTCACTTACGATATGACACCCGGAGTGCGTCAGTTACAATTTGGCACCCGGAGTGCGTCACTTACAATTTGGCACCCGGAGTGCGTTACTTACGATATGACACCCGGAGTGCGTCACTTACGATATGACACCCGGAGTGCGTCACTGATGATATGACACCCAGAGTGCGTCACTTACGATGTGACACCCGGAGTGCGTCACTGACGATATGACTCCCGGAGTGCGTCACTTAAGATATGACACCCGGAGTGCGTCATTGACGATTTGATACCCGGAGTGCGTCAATTACAATTTGGCACCCGGAGTGCGTCACTTACGATATGACACCCGGAGTTCGTCACTTACGATATGACACCTGGAGTGCGTCACTTACGATATGACACCCGGAGTGCGTCACTTAAGATATGACACCCGGAGTGCGTCACTTAGAATTTGGCACCCGGAGTGCGTTACTTACGATATGACACCCGGAGTGCGTCACTTACAATTTGGCACCCGGAGTGCGTCACTGACGATATGACACCCAGAGTGCGTCACTTACGATGTGACACCCGGAGTGCGTCACTGACGATATGACACCCGGAGTGCGTCACTTACAATTTGGCACCCGGAGTGCGTCACTTACGATATAACACCCGGAGTGCGTCACTTACAATTTGGCACCCGGAGTGCGTCACTTACGATATGACACCCGGATTGCGTCACTTACGATATGACACCCGGAGTGCGTCACTTACGATGTGACACCCGGAGTGCGTCACTTACAATTTGGCACCCGGAGTGCGTCACTTACGATATGACACCCGGAGTGCGTCACTGACGATATGACACCCGGAGTGCGTCACTTACGATGTGACACCCGGAGTGCGTCACTTACGATTTGGCACCCGAAGTGCGTCACTTACGATATGACACCCGGAGTGCGTCACTGACGATATGACACCCGGAGTGCGTCACTTACGATATGACACCCGGAGTGCGTCACAGACGATGTGACACCCGGAGGGCGTCACTTACGATATGACACCCGGAGTGCGTCACTGACGATATGACACCCGGAGTGCGTCACTTAGAATTTGGCACACAGAGTGCGTCACTTACAATATGACACCCAGAGTGCGTCACTTACGATGTGACACCCGGAATGCGTCACTGACGATGTGACACCCGGAGTGCGTCACTGACGATGTGACACCCGGAGTGCGTCACTTACGATATGACACCCGGAGTGCGTCACTTACGATTTGGCACCCGGAGTGCGTCACTTACGATATGACACCCGGAGTGCGTCACTTACGATGTGACACCCGGAGTGCGTCACTGACGATATGACACCCGGAGTGCGTCACTTACGATGTGACACCCGGAGTGCATCACTTACGATGTGACACCCGGAGTGCGTCACTTACGATATGACACCCAGAGTGCGTTACTTACGATATGACACCCAGAGTGCGTCACTTACGATATGACACCCAGAGTGCGTCACTTACGATATGACACCCGGAGTGCGTCACTTACGATATGACACCCGGAGTGCGTCAGTTACAATTTGGCACCCGGAGTGCGTCACTTACAATTTGGCACCCGGAGTGCGTTACTTACGATATGACACCCGGAGTGCGTCACTTACGATATGACACCCGGAGTGCGTCACTGATGATATGACACCCAGAGTGCGTCACTTACGATGTGACACCCGGAGTGCGTCACTGACGATATGACTCCCGGAGTGCGTCACTTAAGATATGACACCCGGAGTGCGTCATTGACGATTTGATACCCGGAGTGCGTCAATTACAATTTGGCACCCGGAGTGCGTCACTTACGATATGACACCCGGAGTTCGTCACTTACGATATGACACCTGGAGTGCGTCACTTACGATATGACACCCGGAGTGCGTCACTTAAGATATGACACCCGGAGTGCGTCACTTAGAATTTGGCACCCGGAGTGCGTTACTTACGATATGACACCCGAAGTGCGTCACTTACAATTTGGCACCCGGAGTGCGTCACTGACGATATGACACCCAGAGTGCGTCACTTACGATGTGACACCCGGAGTGCGTCACTGACGATATGACACCCGGAGTGCGTCACTTACAATTTGGCACCCGGAGTGCGTCACTTACGATATAACACCCGGAGTGCGTCACTGACGATTTGACACCCGGAGTGCGTCACTTATAATTTGGCACCCGGAGTGCGTCACTTACGATATGACACCCGGATTGCGTCACTTACGATATGACACCCGGAGTGCGTCACTTACGATGTGACACCCGGAGTGCGTCACTTACAATTTGGCACCCGGAGTGCGTCACTTACGATATGACACCCGGAGTGCGTCACTGACGATATGACACCCGGAGTGCGTCACTTACGATGTGACACCCGGAGTGCGTCACTTACGATTTGGCACCCGAAGTGCGTCACTTACGATATGACACCCGGAGTGCGTCACTGACGATATGACACCCGGAGTGCGTCACTTACGATATGACACCCGGAGTGCGTCACAGACGATGTGACACCCGGAGGGCGTCACTTACGATATGACACCCGGAGTGCGTCACTGACGATATGACACCCGGAGTGCGTCACTTAGAATTTGGCACACAGAGTGCGTCACTTACAATATGACACCCAGAGTGCGTCACTTACGATGTGACACCCGGAATGCGTCACTGACGATGTGACACCCGGAGTGCGTCACTGACGATGTGACACCCGGAGTGCGTCACTTACGATATGACACCCGGAGTGCGTCACTTACGATTTGGCACCCGGAGTGCGTCACTTACGATATGACACCCGGAGTGCATCACTTACGATATGACACCCGGAGTGCGTCACTTACAATTTGGCACCCGGCGTGCGTCACTTACAATTTGGCACCCGGAGTGCGTCACTTACGATATGACACCCGGAGTGCGTCACTTACGATGTGACAACCGGAGTGCATCACTTACGATATGACTCCCGGAGTGCGTTACTTACGATATGACACCCAGAGTGCGTCACTGACGATATGACACCCGGAGTGCGTCACTTACGATATGACACCCAGAGTGCGTCATTGACGATTTGACACCCGGAGTGCGTCAATTACAATTTGGCACCCGGAGTGCGTCACTTACGATATGACACCCGGAGTGCGTCACTTACGATATGACACCCGGAGTGTGTCACTTAGGATATGACACCCGGAGTGCGTCACTTACGATATGACACCCGGAGTGCGTCACTTAGAATTTGGCACCCGGAGTGCGTTACTAACGATATGACACCCGGAGTGCGTCACGTACAATTTGGCACCCGGAGTGCGTCACTTACGATATGACACCCGGAGTGCGTCACTTACGATATGACACCCGGAGTGCGTCACTGACGATATGACACCCGGAGTGCGTCACTTACGATGTGACACCCGGAGTGCGTCACTGACGATATGACACCCGGAGTGCGTCGCTTACAATTTGGCACCCGCAGTGCGTCACTTACGATGTGACACCCGGAGTGCGTCACTGACGATATGACACCCGGAGTGCATCACTTACAATTTGGCACCCGGAGTGCGTCACTTACGATATGACACCCGGAGTGCGTCACTGACAATTTGACACCTGGAGTGCGTCACTTACGATGTGACACCTGGAGTGCGTCACTTACGATATGACACCCAGAGTGCGTTACTTACGATATGACACCCAGAGTGCGTCACTTACGATATGACACCCAGAGTGCGTCACTTACGATGTGACACCCGGAGTGCGTCACTGACGATGTGACACCCGGAGTGCGTCACTTACGATATGACACCCGGAGTGCGTCACTTACAATTTGGCACCCGGTGTGCGTCACTTACAATTTGGCACCCGGAGTGCGTCACTTACGATATGACACCCGGAGTGCGTCACTTACGATATGACACCCGGAGTGCGTCACTTACGATTTGGCACCCGGAGTGCGTCACTTACAATTTGGCACCCGGAGTGCGTCACTTACGATATGACACCCGGAGTGCGTCACTTACGATATGACACCCGGAGTGCGTCACTGACGATATGACACCCGGAGTGCGTCACTTACGATGTGACACCCGGAGTGCGTCACTGACGATATGACACCCGGAGTGCGTCACTTACGATATGACACCCGGAGTGCGTCACTGACGATATGACACCCGGAGTGCGTCATTGACGATTTGACACCAGGAGTGCGTCAATTACCATTTGGCACCCGGAGTGCGTCACTTACGATATGACACCCGGAGTGCGTCACTTACGATATGACACCCGGAGTGAGTCACTTGCGATATGACACCCGGAGTGCGTCACTTAGAATTTGGCACCCGGAGTGCGTTACTTACGATATGACACCCGGAGTGCGTCACTTACAATTTGGCACCCGGAGTGCGTCACTTACGATATGACACCCGGAGTGCGTCACTTACGATGTGACACCCGGAGTGCGTCACTGACGATGTGACACCCGGAGTGCGTCACTGACGATGTGACACCCGGAGTGCGTCACTTACGATATGACACCCGGAGTGCGTCACTTACGATTTGGCACCCGGAGTGCGTCACTTACGATATGACACCCGGAGTGCATCACTTACGATATGACACCCGGAGTGCGTCACTTACAATTTGGCACCCGGCGTGCGTCACTTACAATTTGGCACCCGGAGTGCGTCACTTACGATATGACACCCGGAGTGCGTCACTTACGATGTGACAACCGGAGTGCATCACTTACGATATGACTCCCGGAGTGCGTTACTTACGATATGACACCCAGAGTGCGTCACTGACGATATGACACCCGGAGTGCGTCACTTACGATATGACACCCAGAGTGCGTCACTTAGGATATGACACCCGGAGTGCGTCACTTACGATATGACACCCGGAGTGCGTCACTTAGAATTTGGCACCCGGAGTGCGTTACTAACGATATGACACCCGGAGTGCGTCACGTACAATTTGGCACCCGGAGTGCGTCACTTACGATATGACACCCGGAGTGCGTCACTTACGATATGACACCCGGAGTGCGTCACTGACGATATGACACCCGGAGTGCGTCACTTACGATGTGACACCCGGAGTGCGTCACTGACGATATGACACCCGGAGTGCGTCGCTTACAATTTGGCACCCGCAGTGCGTCACTTACGATGTGACACCCGGAGTGCGTCACTGACGATATGACACCCGGAGTGCATCACTTACAATTTGGCACCCGGAGTGCGTCACTTACGATATGACACCCGGAGTGCGTCACTGACAATTTGACACCTGGAGTGCGTCACTTACGATGTGACACCTGGAGTGCGTCACTTACGATATGACACCCAGAGTGCGTTACTTACGATATGACACCCAGAGTGCGTCACTTAAGATATGACACCCAGAGTGCGTCACTTACGATGTGACACCCGGAGTGCGTCACTGACGATATGACACCCGGAGTGCGTCACTTACGATATGACACCCGGAGTGCGTCACTTACAATTTGGCACCCGGTGTGCGTCACTTACAATTTGGCACCCGGAGTGCGTCACTTACGATATGACACCCGGAGTGCGTCACTTACGATATGACACCCGGAGTGCGTCACTTACGATATGACACCCGGAGTGCGTCACTGACGATATGACACCCGGAGTGCGTCACTTACGATGTGACACCCGGAGTGCGTCACTGACGATATGACACCCGGAGTGCGTCGCTTACAATTTGGCACCCGCAGTGCGTCACTTACGATGTGACACCCGGAGTGCGTCACTGACGATATGACACCCGGAGTGCATCACTTACAATTTGGCACCCGGAGTGCGTCACTTACGATATGACACCCGGAGTGCGTCACTGACAATTTGACACCTGGAGTGCGTCACTTACGATGTGACACCTGGAGTGCGTCACTTACGATATGACACCCAGAGTGCGTTACTTACGATATGACACCCAGAGTGCGTCACTTAAGATATGACACCCAGAGTGCGTCACTTACGATGTGACACCCGGAGTGCGTCACTGACGATATGACACCCGGAGTGCGTCACTTACGATATGACACCCGGAGTGCGTCACTTACAATTTGGCACCCGGTGTGCGTCACTTACAATTTGGCACCCGGAGTGCGTCACTTACGATATGACACCCGGAGTGCGTCACTTACGATATGACACCCGGAGTGCGTCACTTACGATTTGGCACCCGGAGTGCGTCACTTACAATTTGGCACCCGGAGTGCGTCACTTACGATATGACACCCGGAGTGCGTCACTTACGATATGACACCCGGAGTGCGTCACTGACGATATGACACCCGGAGTGCGTCACTTACGATGTGACACCCGGAGTGCGTCACTGACGATATGACACCCGGAGTGCGTCACTTACGATATGACACCCGGAGTGCGTCACTGACGATATGACACCCGGAGTGCGTCATTGACGATTTGACACCAGGAGTGCGTCAATTACCATTTGGCACCCGGAGTGCGTCACTTACGATATGACACCCGGAGTGCGTCACTTACGATATGACACCCGGAGTGAGTCACTTGCGATATGACACCCGGAGTGCGTCACTTAGAATTTGGCACCCGGAGTGCGTTACTTACGATATGACACCCGGAGTGCGTCACTTACAATTTGGCACCCGGAGTGCGTCACTTACGATATGACACCCGGAGTGCGTCACTTACGATGTGACACCCGGAGTGCGTCACTGACGATATGACACCCGGAGTGCGTCACTTACGATATGACACCCGGAGTGCGTCACTTACGATATGACACCCGGAGTGCGTCACGGACGATTTGACACCCGGAGTGCGTCACTTACAATTTGGCACCCGGAGTGCGTCCCTTACGATATGACACGCGGATTGCGTCACTTACGATATGACACCAGGAGTGCGTCAATTCCGATATGACACCCGGAGTGCGTCACTGACGATATGACACCCCGAGTGCGTCACTTACAATTTGGCACCCGGAGTGCGTCACTGACGATATGACACCGTGAGTGCGTCACTTACGATGTGACACCTGGAGTGCGTCACTTAAGATGTGACACCCGGAGTACGTCACTTACGATATGACACCCGGAGTGCGTCACTGACGATATGACACCCCGAGTGCGTCACTTACAATTTGGCACCCGGAGTGCGTCACTGACGATATGACACCCGGAGTGCGTCACTTACGATGTGACACCTGGAGTGCGTCACTTAAGATGTGACACCCGGAGTGCGTCACTTACAATATGACACCCGGAGTGCGTCACTTACAATTTGGCACCCGGAGTGCGTCACTTACGATGTGACACCCGGAGTGCGTCACTTACGATGTGACACCCGGAGTGCGTCACTTACGATATGAGACCCGGAGTGCGTCACTTACAGTTGGACACCTGGAGTGCATCACTTACAATATGACACCCGGAGTGCGTCACTGACGATATGACACCCGGAGTGCGTCACTTACGATATGACACCCAGAGTGCGTCACTTACAATTTGACACCCGGAGTGCGTCACTTACGATATGACACCCGGAGTGCGTCACTTACAATTTGACACCCGGAGTGCGTCACTTACAATATGACACCCGGATTGCGTCACTTACGATATGACACCCGGAGTGCGTCACTTGCGATATGACACCCGGAGTGCGTCACTTAGAATTTGGCACCCGGAGTGCGTTACTTACGATATGACACCCGGAGTGCGTCACTTACAATTTGGCACCCGGAGTGCGTCACTTACGATATGACACCCGGAGTGCGTCACTTACGATGTGACACCCGGAGTGCGTCACTGACGATATGACACCCGGAGTGCGTCACTTACGATTTGGCACCCGCAGTGCGTCACTTACGATATGACACCCGGAGTGCGTCACTGACGATTTGACACCCGGAGTGCGTCACTTACAATTTGGCACCCGGAGTGCGTCCCTTACGATATGACACCCGGATTGCGTCACTTACGATATGACACCCGGAGTGCGTCACTTACGATATGACACCCGGAGTGCGTCACTTAGAATTTGGCACCCGGAGTGCGTCACTTACGATATGACACCCGGAGTGCGTCACTGACGATATGACACCCGGAGTGCGTCACTTACGATGTGACACCCGGAGTGAGTCACTTACAATTTGGCACCCGGAGTGCGTCACTTACGATATGACACCCGGAGTGCGTCACTGACGATATGACACCCGGAGTGCGTCACTTACGATATGACACCCGGAGTGCGTCACAGACGATGTGACACCCGGAGTGCGTCACTTACGATATGACACACGGAGTGCGTCACTGACGATATGACACCCGGAGTGCGTCACTTACGATGTGACACCAAGAGTGCGTCACTTCCGATATGACACCCGGAGTGCGTCACTGACGATATGACACCCCGAGTGCGTCACTTACAATTTGGCACCCGGAGTGCGTCACTGACGATATGACACCCGGAGTGCGTCACTTACGATGTGACACCTGGAGTGCGTCACTTAAGATGTGACACCCGGAGTGCGTCACTTACGATATGACACCCGGAGTGCGTCACTGACGATATGACACCCCGAGTGCGTCACTTACAATTTGGCACCCGGAGTGCGTCACTGACGATATGACACCCGGAGTGCGTCACTTACGATGTGACACCTGGAGTGCGTCACTTAAGATGTGACACCCGGAGTGCGTCACTTACAATATGACACCCGGAGTGCGTCACTTACAATTTGGCACCCGGAGTGCGTCACTTACGATGTGACACCCGGAGTGCGTCACTTACGATGTGACACCCGGAGTGCGTCACTTACGATATGACACCCGGAGTGCGTCACTTACAGTTGGACACCTGGAGTGCATCACTTACAATATGACACCCGGAGTGCGTCACTGACGATATGACACCCGGAGTGCGTCACTTACGATATGACACCCAGAGTGCGTCACTTACAATTTGACACCCGGAGTGCGTCACTTACGATATGACACCCGGAGTGCGTCACTTACAATTTGACACCCGGAGTGCGTCACTTACAATATGACACCCGGATTGCGTCACTTAAGATATGACACCTGGAGTGCGTCACTTACAATTTGACACCCGGAGTGCGTCACTTACAATATGACACCTGGAGTGCATCACTTACGATATGACACCCGGAGTACGTCACTTAAGATATGACACCTGGAGTGCGTCACTTACAATTTGACACCCGGAGTGCGTCACTTACAATATGACACCCGGAGTGCGTCACTGACGATATGACACCCAGAGTGCGTCACTTACGATGTGACACCCGGAGTGCGTCACTGACGATATGACACCCGGAGTGCGTCACTTACGATGTGACACCAGGAGTGCGTCACTTACGATATGACACCCAGAGTGCGTCACTTACGATGTGACACCCGGAGTGCGTCACTGACGATATGACACCCGGAGTGCGTCATTTACGATATGACACCCGGAGTGCGTCACTGACGATATGACACCCGGAGTGCGTCACTTACGATATGACACCCGGAGTGCGTCACTGACGATTTGACACCCGGAGTGCGTTACTTCGAATTTGGCACCCGGAGTGAGTCACTTACGATATGACACCCGGAGTGCGTCACTTCCGATATGACACCCGGAGTGCGTCACTGACGATATGACACCCGGAGTGCGTCACTTAAGATATGACACCCGGAGTGCGTCACTGACGATATGACACCCGGAGTGCGTCACTTACGATATGACACCCGGAGTGCGTCACTGACGATATGACACCCGGAGTGCGTCACTTACGATATGACACCCGGAGTGCGTCACTTACGATTGGACACCTGGAGTGCGTCACTTACAATTTGACACCCGGAGTGCGTCACTTACGATGTGACTCCCGGAGTGCGTCACTTACGATTGGACACCTGGAGTGCGTCACTTAAAATTTGACACCTGGAGTGTGTCACTTACAATTGGACACCTGGAGTGCGTCACTTAAAATTTGACACCCGGAGTGCGTCACTCACAATTTGACACCCGGAGTGCGTCACTTACGATATGACAACCGGAGTGCGTCACTTACGATATGACACCCGGTGTGCGTCACTCACAATTTGACACCCGGAGTGCGTCACTTACGATATGACACCCGGATTGCGTCACTTACAATTTGACACCCGGAGTGCATCACTTACGATATGACACCCGGAGTGCGTCACTTATGATATGAGACCTGGAGTGCGTCACTTACAATTTGACACCCGGAGTGCGTCACTTACAATATGACACCAGGAGTGCGTCACTTACGATATGACACCCGGAGTGCGTCACTTACAATTTGACACCCAGAGTGCGTCAATTACAATTTGACACCCGGAGTGCGTCACTTACGATATGACACCCGGAGTGCATCACTTACAATTTGACACCCGGAGTGCGTCACTTACGATATGACACCCGGAGTGCGTCACTTACAATTTGACACCCGGAGTGCGTCACTTACAATTTGACACCCGGAGTGCGTCACTTACGATATGACACCCGGAGTGCGTCACTTACAATTTGACACCCGGAGTGCGTCACTTACGATTTGACACCCGGAGTGCGTCACTTACGATATGACACCCGGAGTGCGTCACTTACAATTTGACACCCGGAGTGCGTCACTTACAATTTGACACCCGGAGTGCGTCACTTACAATTTGACACCCGGAGTGCGTCACTTACAATTTGTCACCCGGAGTGCGTCACTGACGATATGACACCCGGAGTGCGTCACTTCCGATATGACACCCGGAGTTCGTCACTTAGAATTTGGCACCAGGAGTTCGTCACTGACGATATGACACCCGGAGTGTGTCACTTACGATGTGACACCCGGAGTGCGTCACTGATGATATGACACCCGGAGTGCGTCACTGACGATATGACACCCCGAGTGCGTCACTTACAATTTGGCACCCGGAGTGCGTCACTGACGATATGACACCCGGAGTGCGTCACTTACGATGTGACACCTGGAGTGCGTCACTTACGATATGACACCCGGAGTGCGTCACTTACAATTTGGCACCCGGAGTGCGTCACTTACGATGTGACACCCGGAGTGCGTCACTTACGATGTGACACCCGGAGTGCGTCACTTACGATATGACACCCGGAGTGCGTCACTTACAATTTGACACCCGGAGTGCGTCACTTACAATATGACACCCGGAGTGCGTCACTTCCGATATGACACCCGGAGTGCGTCACTTAAGATATGACACCTGGAGTGCGTCACTTACAATTTGACACCCGGAGTGCGTCACTTACAATATGACACCCGGACTGCGTCACTTACGATATGACACCCGGAGTGCGTCACTTACAATTTGACACCTGGAGTGCGTCACTGACGATATGACACCCGGTGTGCGTCACTTACAATTTGACACCCGGAGTGCGTCACTTACGATATGACACCCGGAGTGCGTCACTTACAATTTGACACCTGGAGTGCGTCACTTACGATATGACACCCGGAGTGCGTCACTTACGATATGACACCCGGAGTGCGTCACTTACGATATGACACCCGGAGTGCGTCACTTACAATTGGGCACCTGGAGTGCGTCAATTACAATTTGACACCCGGAGTGTGTCACTTACGATATGACACCCGGAGTGCGTCACTTACAATTTGACACCCGGAGTGCGTCACTTACGATTTGACACCCGGAGTGCGTCACTTACGATATGACACCCGGAGTGCGTCACTTACAATTTGACACCCGGAGTGCGTCACTTACAATTTGACACCCGGAGTGCGTCACTTACAATTTGACACCCGGAGTGCGTCACTTACAATTTGTCACCCGGAGTGCGTCACTGACGATATGACACCCGGAGTGCGTCACTTCCGATATGACACCCGGAGTTCGTCACTTAGAATTTGGCACCAGGAGTTCGTCACTGACGATATGACACCCGGAGTGTGTCACTTACGATGTGACACCCGGAGTGCGTCACTGATGATATGACACCCGGAGTGCGTCACTGACGATATGACACCCCGAGTGCGTCACTTACAATTTGGCACCCGGAGTGCGTCACTGACGATATGACACCCGGAGTGCGTCACTTACGATGTGACACCTGGAGTGCGTCACTTACGATATGACACCCGGAGTGCGTCACTTACAATTTGGCACCCGGAGTGCGTCACTTACGATGTGACACCCGGAGTGCGTCACTTACGATGTGACACCCGGAGTGCGTCACTTACGATATGACACCCGGAGTGCATCACTTACAATTTGACACCCGGAGTGCGTCACTTACGATATGACACCCGGAGTGCGTCACTTACAATTTGACACCCGGAGTGCGTCACTTACAATTTGACACCCGGAGTGCGTCACTTACGATATGACACCCGGAGTGCGTCACTTACAATTTGACACCCGGAGTGCGTCACTTACGATTTGACACCCGGAGTGCGTCACTTACGATATGACACCCGGAGTGCGTCACTTAGAATTTGACACCCGGAGTGCGTCACTTACAATTTGACACCCGGAGTGCGTCACTTACAATTTGACACCCGGAGTGCGTCACTTACAATTTGTCACCCGGAGTGCGTCACTGACGATATGACACCCGGAGTGCGTCACTTCCGATATGACACCCGGAGTTCGTCACTTAGAATTTGGCACCAGGAGTTCGTCACTGACGATATGACACCCGGAGTGTGTCACTTACGATGTGACACCCGGAGTGCGTCACTGATGATATGACACCCGGAGTGCGTCACTGACGATATGACACCCCGAGTGCGTCACTTACAATTTGGCACCCGGAGTGCGTCACTGACGATATGACACCCGGAGTGCGTCACTTACGATGTGACACCTGGAGTGCGTCACTTACGATATGACACCCGGAGTGCGTCACTTACAATTTGGCACCCGGAGTGCGTCACTTACGATGTGACACCCGGAGTGCGTCACTTACGATGTGACACCCGGAGTGCGTCACTTACGATATGACACCCGGAGTGCGTCACTTACAATTTGACACCCGGAGTGCGTCACTTACAATATGACACCCGGAGTGCGTCACTTCCGATATGACACCCGGAGTGCGTCACTTAAGATATGACACCTGGAGTGCGTCACTTACAATTTGACACCCGGAGTGCGTCACTTACAATATGACACCCGGACTGCGTCACTTACGATATGACACCCGGAGTGCGTCACTTACAATTTGACACCTGGAGTGCGTCACTGACGATATGACACCCGGTGTGCGTCACTTACAATTTGACACCCGGAGTGCGTCACTTACGATATGACACCCGGAGTGCGTCACTTACAATTTGACACCTGGAGTGCGTCACTTACGATATGACACCCGGAGTGCGTCACTTACGATATGACACCCGGAGTGCGTCACTTACGATATGACACCCGGAGTGCGTCACTTACAATTGGGCACCTGGAGTGCGTCAATTACAATTTGACACCCGGAGTGTGTCACTTACGATATGACACCCGGAGTGCGTCACTTACAATATGACACCCGGAGTGCGTCACTTACAATTTGACACCCGGAGTGCGTCACTTACGATATGACACCCGGAGTGCGTCACTTACAATATGACACCCGGAGTGCGTCACTTACGATATGACACCCGGAGTGCGTCACTTACGATGTGTCACCCGGAGTGTGTCACTGACGATATGACACCCGGAGTGCGTCACTTACAATTTGACACCCGGAGTGCGTCACTTACAATATGACACCCGGAGTGCGTCACTGACGATATGACACCCAGAGTGCGTCACTTACGATGTGACACCCGGAGTGCGTCACTGACGATATGACACCCGGAGTGCATCACTTACGATGTGACACCAGGAGTGCGTCACTTACGATATGACACCCAGAGTGCGTCACTTACGATGTGACACCCGGAGTGCGTCACTGACGATATGACACCCGGAGTGCGTCATTTACGATATGACACCCGGAGTGCGTCACTGACGATATGACACCCGGAGTGCGTCACTTACGATATGACACCCGGAGTGCGTCACTGACGATTTGACACCCGGAGTGCGTTACTTCGAATTTGGCACCCGGAGTGAGTCACTTACGATATGACACCCGGAGTGCGTCACTTCCGATATGACACCCGGAGTGCGTCACTGACGATATGACACCCGGAGTGCGTCACTTAAGATATGACACCCGGAGTGCGTCACTGACGATATGACACCCGGAGTGCGTCACTTACGATATGACACCCGGAGTGCGTCACTGACGATATGACACCCGGAGTGCGTCACTTACGATATGACACCCGGAGTGCGTCACTTACGATTGGACACCTGGAGTGCGTCACTTACAATTTGACACCCGGAGTGCGTCACTTACGATGTGACTCCCGGAGTGCGTCACTTACGATTGGACACCTGGAGTGCGTCACTTAAAATTTGACACCTGGAGTGTGTCACTTACAATTGGACACCTGGAGTGCGTCACTTAAAATTTGACACCCGGAGTGCGTCACTCACAATTTGACACCCGGAGTGCGTCACTTACGATATGACAACCGGAGTGCGTCACTTACGATATGACACCCGGTGTGCGTCACTCACAATTTGACACCCGGAGTGCGTCACTTACGATATGACACCCGGATTGCGTCACTTACAATTTGACACCCGGAGTGCATCACTTACGATATGACACCCGGAGTGCGTCACTTACGATATGAGACCTGGAGTGCGTCACTTACAATTTGACACCCGGAGTGCGTCACTTACAATATGACACCCGGAGTGCGTCACTTACGATATGACACCCGGAGTGCGTCACTTACAATTTGACACCCAGAGTGCGTCACTTACAATTTGACACCCGGAGTGCGTCACTTACGATATGACACCCGGAGTGCATCACTTACAATTTGACACCCGGAGTGCGTCACTTACGATATGACACCCGGAGTGCGTCACTTACAATTTGACACCCGGAGTGCGTCACTTACAATTTGACACCCGGAGTGCGTCACTTACGATATGACACCCGGAGTGCGTCACTTACAATTTGACACCCGGAGTGCGTCACTTACGATTTGACACCCGGAGTGCGTCACTTACGATATGACACCCGGAGTGCGTCACTTACAATTTGACACCCGGAGTGCGTCACTTACAATTTGACACCCGGAGTGCGTCACTTACAATTTGACACCCGGAGTGCGTCACTTACAATTTGTCACCCGGAGTGCGTCACTGACGATATGACACCCGGAGTGCGTCACTTCCGATATGACACCCGGAGTTCGTCACTTAGAATTTGGCACCAGGAGTTCGTCACTGACGATATGACACCCGGAGTGTGTCACTTACGATGTGACACCCGGAGTGCGTCACTGATGATATGACACCCGGAGTGCGTCACTGACGATATGACACCCCGAGTGCGTCACTTACAATTTGGCACCCGGAGTGCGTCACTGACGATATGACACCCGGAGTGCGTCACTTACGATGTGACACCTGGAGTGCGTCACTTACGATATGAGACCTGGAGTGCGTCACTTACAATTTGACACCCGGAGTGCGTCACTTACAATATGACACCCGGAGTGCGTCACTTACGATATGACACCCGGAGTGCGTCACTTACAATTTGACACCCAGAGTGCGTCACTTACAATTTGACACCCGGAGTGCGTCACTTACGATATGACACCCGGAGTGCATCACTTACAATTTGACACCCGGAGTGCGTCACTTACGATATGACACCCGGAGTGCGTCACTTACAATTTGACACCCGGAGTGCGTCACTTACAATTTGACACCCGGAGTGCGTCACTTACGATATGACACCCGGAGTGCGTCACTTACAATTTGACACCCGGAGTGCGTCACTCACGATTTGACACCCGGAGTGCGTCAGTTACGATATGACACCCGGAGTGCGTCACTTACAATTTGACACCCGGAGTGCGTCACTTACAATTTGACACCCGGAGTGCGTCACTTACGATATGACACCCGGAGTGCGTTACTTACAATTGGGCACCTGGAGTGCGTCAATTACAATTTGACACCCGGAGTGTGTCACTTACGATATGACACCCGGAGTGCGTCACTTACAATATGACACCCGGAGTGCGTCACTTACAATTTGACACCCGGAGTGCGTCACTTACGATATGACACCCGGAGTGCGTCACTTACAATATGACACCCGGAGTGCGTCACTTACGATATGACACCCGGAGTGCGTCACTTACGATGTGTCACCCGGAGTGTGTCACTGACGATATGACACCCGGAGTGCGTCACTTACAATTTGACACCCGGAGTGCGTCACTTACGATATGACACCCGGAGTGCGTCACTTACAATTTGGCACCCGGAGTGCGTCACTTACGATATGACACCCGGAGTGCGTCACTTACGATATGACACCCGGAGTGCGTCACTTACGATTTGACACCCGGAGTGCGTCACTTGCTATTTGACACCCGGAGTGCGTCACTTACAATTTGGCACCCGGAGTGCGTCACTTACGATATGTCACCCGGAGTGCGTCACTTACGATGTGTCACCCGGTGTGCGTCACTTACGATGTGACACCCGGAGTGCGTCACTTCCAATTTGGCACCCAGAGTGCGTCACTTACGATGTGTCACCCGGAGTGCGTCACTTACGATATGTCACCCGGAGTGCGTCACTGACGATATGACACCCGGAGTGCGTCACTTACGATGTGACACCCGGAGTGCGTCACTTACAATTTGGCACCCAGAGTGCGTCACTTACGATATGACACCCGGACTGCGTCACTTACGATGTGACACCCGGAGTGCGTCACTTACAATTTGGCACCCAGAGTGCGTCACTTACGATATGACACCCGGAGTGCGTCACTTACGATGTGACACCCGGAGTGCGTCACAGACGATATGACACCCGGAGTGCGTCATTTACGATATGACACCCGGAGTGCGTCACTGACGATATGACACCCGGAGTGCGTCACTTACGATATGACACCCGGAGTGCGTCACTGACGATTTGACACCCGGAGTGCGTCACTTCGAATTTGGCACCCGGAGTGAGTCACTTACGATATGACACCCGGAGTGCGTCACTTACGATATGACACCCGGAGTGCGTCACTGACGATATGACACCCGGAGTGCGTCACTTAAGATATGACACCCGGAGTGCGTCACTGACGATATGACACCCGGAGTGCGTCACTTACGATATGACACCCGGAGTGCGTCACTGACGATATGACACCCGGAGTGCGTCACTTACGATATGACACCCGGAGTGCGTCACTTACGATTGGACACCTGGAGTGCGTCACTTACAATTTGACACCCGGAGTGCGTCACTTACGATGTGACTCCCGGAGTGCGTCACTTACGATTGGACACCTGGAGTGCGTCACTTAAAATTTGACACCCGGAGTGCGTCACTTAAAATTTGACACCCGGAGTGCGTCACTCACAATTTGACACCCGGAGTGCGTCACTTACGATGTGACACCCGGAGTGCGTCACTGACGATATGACACCCGGAGTGCATCACTTACAATTTGGCACCCGGAGTGCGTCACTTACGATATGACACCCGGAGTGCGTCACTGACAATTTGACACCTGGAGTGCGTCACTTACGATGTGACACCTGGAGTGCGTCACTTACGATATGACACCCAGAGTGCGTTACTTACGATATGACACCCAGAGTGCGTCACTTGCGATATGACACCCAGAGTGCGTCACTTACGATGTGACACCCGGAGTGCGTCACTTACAATTTGGCACCCGGAGTGCGTCACTTACGATATGACACCCGGAGTGCGTCACTTACGATATGACACCCGGAGTGCGTCACTTACGATTTGACACCCGGAGTGCGTCACTTGCTATTTGACACCCGGAGTGCGTCACTTACAATTTGGCACCCGGAGTGCGTCACTTACGATATGTCACCCGGAGTGCGTCACTTACGATGTGTCACCCGGTGTGCGTCACTTACGATGTGACACCCGGAGTGCGTCACTTCCAATTTGGCACCCAGAGTGCGTCACTTACGATGTGTCACCCGGAGTGCGTCACTTACGATATGTCACCCGGAGTGCGTCACTGACGATATGACACCCGGAGTGCGTCACTTACGATGTGACACCCGGAGTGCGTCACTTACAATTTGGCACCCAGAGTGCGTCACTTACGATATGACACCCGGAGTGCGTCACTTACGATGTGACACCCGGAGTGCGTCACTTACAATTTGGCACCCAGAGTGCGTCACTTACGAAATGACACCCGGAGTGCGTCACTTACGATGTGACACCCGGAGTGCGTCACTGACGATATGACACCCGGAGTGCGTCATTTACGATATGACACCCGGAGTGCGTCACTGACGATATGACACCCGGAGTGCGTCACTTACGATATGACACCCGGAGTGCGTCACTGACGATTTGACACCCGGAGTGCGTCACTTCGAATTTGGCACCCGGAGTGAGTCACTTACGATATGACACCCGGAGTGCGTCACTTACGATATGACACCCGGAGTGCGTCA
The DNA here is from genome assembly GCF_035084215.1 of Heptranchias perlo. Classification (NCBI taxonomy): domain Eukaryota; kingdom Metazoa; phylum Chordata; class Chondrichthyes; order Hexanchiformes; family Hexanchidae; genus Heptranchias; species Heptranchias perlo. Next base: position 114,401 of record NW_027139461.1, read on the forward strand.
CTGACGATATGACACCCGGAGTGCGTCACTTAAGATATGACATCCGGAGTGCGTCACTGACGATATGACACCCGGAGTGCGTCACTTACGATATGACACCCGGAGTGCGTCACTGACGATATGACACCCGGAGTGCGTCACTTACGATATGACACCCGGAGTGCGTCACTTACGATTGGACACCTGGAGTGCGTCACTTACAATTTGACACCCGGAGTGCGTCACTTACGATGTGACTCCCGGAGTGCGTCACTTACGATTGGACACCTGGAGTGCGTCACTTAAAATTTGACACCCGGATTGCGTCACTTAAAATTTGACACCTGGAGTGTGTCACTTACAATTGGACACCTGGAGTGCGTCACTTAAAATTTGACACCCGGAGTGCGTCACTCACAATTTGACACCCGGAGTGCGTCACTTACGATGTGACACCCGGAGTGCGTCACTGACGATATGACACCCGGAGTGCATCACTTACAATTTGGCACCCGGAGTGCGTCACTTACGATATGACACCCGGAGTGCGTCACTGACAATTTGACACCTGGAGTGCGTCACTTACGATGTGACACCTGGAGTGCGTCACTTACGATATGACACCCAGAGTGCGTTACTTACGATATGACACCCAGAGTGCGTCACTTGCGATATGACACCCAGAGTGCGTCACTTACGATGTGACACCCGGAGTGCGTCACTGACGATGTGACACCCGGAGTGCGTCACTTACGATATGACACCCGGAGTGCGTCACTTACAATTTGGCACCCGGTGTGCGTCACTTACAATTTGGCACCCGGAGTGCGTCACTTACGATATGACACCCGGAGTGCGTCACTTACGATATGACACCCGGAGTGCGTCACTTACGATTTGGCACCCGGAGTGCGTCACTTACAATTTGGCACCCGGAGTGCGTCACTTACGATATGACACCCGGAGTGCGTCACTTACGATATGACACCCGGAGTGCGTCACTGACGATATGACACCCGGAGTGCGTCACTTACGATGTGACACCCGGAGTGCGTCACTGACGATATGACACCCGGAGTGCGTCACTTACGATATGACACCCGGAGTGCGTCACTGACGATATGACACCCGGAGTGCGTCATTGACGATTTGACACCAGGAGTGCGTCAATTACCATTTGGCACCCGGAGTGCGTCACTTACGATATGACACCCGGAGTGCGTCACTTACGATTGGACACCTGGAGTGCGTCACTTACAATTTGACACCCGGAGTGCGTCACTTACGATGTGACTCCCGGAGTGCGTCACTTACGATTGGACACCTGGAGTGCGTCACTTAAAATTTGACACCCGGAGTGCGTCACTTAAAATTTGACACCTGGAGTGCGTCACTTACAATTGGACACCTGGAGTGCGTCACTTAAAATTTGACACCCGGAGTGCGTCACTCACAATTTGACACCCGGAGTGCGTCACTTACGATATGACAACCGGAGTGCGTAACTTACGATATGACACCCGGTGTGCGTCACTCACAATTTTACACCCGGAGTGCGTCACTTACGATATGACACCCGGATTGCGTCACTTACAATTTGACACCCGGAGTGCATCACTTACAATATGACACCCGGAGTGCGTCACTTACGATATGAGACCTGGAGTGCGTCACTTACAATTTGACACCCGGAGTGCGTCACTTACAATATGACACCCGGAGTGCGTCACTTACGATATGACACCCGGAGTGCGTCACTTACAATTTGACACCCGGAGTGCGTCACTTACAATTTGACACCCGGAGTGCGTCACTTACGATATGACACCCGGAGTGCATCACTTACAATTTGACACCCGGAGTGCGTCACTTACGATATGACACCCGGAGTGCGTCACTTACAATTTGACACCCGGAGTGCGTCACTTACAATTTGAAACCCGGAGTGCGTCACTTACGATATGACACCCGGAGTGCGTCACTTACAATTTGACACCCGGAGTGCGTCACTTACGATTTGACACCCGGAGTGCGTCACTTACGATATGACACCCGGAGTGCGTCACTTACAATTTGACACCCGGAGTGCGTCACTTACAATTTGACACCCGGAGTGCGTCACTTACAATTTGACACCCGGAGTGCGTCACTTACAATTTGACACCCGGAGTGCGTCACTTACAATTTGACACCCGGAGTGCGTCACTTACAATTTGACACCCGGAATGCGTCACTTACAATTTGACACCCGGAGTGCGTCACTTACAATTTGTCACCCGGAGTGCGTCACTTACGATATGACACCCGGAGTGCGTCACTTACGATGTGACACCCGGAGTGCGTCACTGATGATATGACACCCGGAGTGCGTCACTGACGATATGACACCCCGAGTGCGTCACTTACAATTTGGCACCCGGAGTGCGTCACTGACGATATGACACCCGGAGTGCGTCACTTACGATGTGACACCTGGAGTGCGTCACTTACGATATGACACCCGGAGTGCGTCACTTACAATTTGACACCCGGAGTGCGTCACTTAAAATTTGACACCCGGATTGCGTCACTTACAATTTGACACCCGGAGTGCGTCACTTACAATTTGACACCCGGAGTGCGTCACTTACAATTTGACACCTGGAGTGCGTCACTTAAAATTTGACACCCGGAGTGCGTCACTCACAATTTGACACCCGGAGTGCGTCACTTACGATATGACAACCGGAGTGCGTAACTTACGATATGACACCCGGTGTGCGTCACTCACAATTTTACACCCGGAGTGCGTCACTTACGATATGACACCCGGATTGCGTCACTTACAATTTGACACCCGGAGTGCATCACTTACAATATGACACCCGGAGTGCGTCACTTACGATATGAGACCTGGAGTGCGTCACTTACAATTTGACACCCGGAGTGCGTCACTTACAATATGACACCCGGAGTGCGTCACTTACGATATGACACCCGGAGTGCGTCACTTACAATTTGACACCCGGAGTGCGTCACTTACAATTTGACACCCGGAGTGCGTCACTTACGATATGACACCCGGAGTGCATCACTTACAATTTGACACCCGGAGTGCGTCACTTACGATATGACACCCGGAGTGCGTCACTTACAATTTGACACCCGGAGTGCGTCACTTACAATTTGAAACCCGGAGTGCGTCACTTACGATATGACACCCGGAGTGCGTCACTTACAATTTGACACCCGGAGTGCGTCACTTACGATTTGACACCCGGAGTGCGTCACTTACGATATGACACCCGGAGTGCGTCACTTACAATTTGACACCCGGAGTGCGTCACTTACAATTTGACACCCGGAGTGCGTCACTTACAATTTGACACCCGGAGTGCGTCACTTACAATTTGACACCCGGAGTGCGTCACTTACAATTTGACACCCGGAGTGCGTCACTTACAATTTGACACCCGGAATGCGTCACTTACAATTTGACACCCGGAGTGCGTCACTTACAATTTGACACCCGGAGTGCGTCACTTACAATTTGACACCCGGAGTGCGTCACTTACAATTTGACACCCGGAGTGCGTCACTTACAATTTGTCACCCGGAGTGCGTCACTTACGATATGACACCCGGAGTGCGTCACTTACGATGTGACACCCGGAGTGCGTCACTGATGATATGACACCCGGAGTGCGTCACTGACGATATGACACCCCGAGTGCGTCACTTACAATTTGGCACCCGGAGTGCGTCACTGACGATATGACACCCGGAGTGCGTCACTTACGATGTGACACCTGGAGTGCGTCACTTACGATATGACACCCGGAGTGCGTCACTTACAATTTGACACCCGGAGTGCGTCACTTAAAATTTGACACCCGGAGTGCGTCACTTACAATTTGACACCCGGAGTGCGTCACTTACAATTTGACACCCGGAGTGCGTCACTTACAATTTGACACCCGGAGTGCGTCACTTACAATTTGTCACCCGGAGTGCGTCACTTACGATATGACACCCGGAGTGCGTCACTTACGATGTGACACCCGGAGTGCGTCACTGATGATATGACACCCGGAGTGCGTCACTGACGATATGACACCCCGAGTGCGTCACTTACAATTTGGCACCCGGAGTGCGTCACTGACGATATGACACCCGGAGTGCGTCACTTACGATGTGACACCTGGAGTGCGTCACTTACGATATGACACCCGGAGTGCGTCACTTACAATTTGGCACCCGGAGTGCGTCACTTACGATGTGACACCCGGAGTGCGTCACTTACGATGTGACACCCGGAGTGCGTCACTTACGATATGACACCCGGAGTGCGTCACTTAAGATATGACACCTGGAGTGCGTCACTTACAATTTGACACCCGGAGTGCGTCACTTACAATATGACACCCGGACTGCGTCACTTACGATATGACACCCGGAGTGCGTCACTTACAATTTGACACCTGGAGTGCGTCACTGACGATATGACACCCGGTGTGCGTCACTTACAATTTGACACCCGGAGTGCGTCACTTACGATATGACACCCGGAGTGCGTCACTTACAATTTGACACCTGGAGTGCGTCACTTACGATATGACACCCGGAGTGCGTCACTTACGATATGACACCCGGAGTGCGTCACTTACGATATGACACCCGGAGTGCGTCACTTACAATTGGGCACCTGGAGTGCGTCAATTACAATTTGACACACGGAGTGTGTCACTTACGATATGACACCCGGAGTGCGTCACTTACAATATGACACCCGGAGTGCGTCACTTACAATTTGACACCCGGAGTGCGTCACTTACGATATGACACCCGGAGTGCGTCACTTACAATATGACACCCGGAGTGCGTCACTTACGATATGACACCCGGAGTGCGTCACTTACGATGTGTCACCCGGAGTGTGTCACTGACGATATGACACCCGGAGTGCGTCACTTACAATTTGACACCCGGAGTGCGTCACTTACGATATGACACCCGGAGTGCGTCACTTACAATTTGACACCCGGAGTGTGTCACTTACGATATGACACCCGGAGTGCGTCACTTACCATTTGGCACCCGGAGTGCGTCACTTACGATATGACACCCGGAGTGCGTCACTTACGATATGACACCCGGAGTGCGTCACTTACGATTTGACACCCGGAGTGCGTCACTTGCTATTTGACACCCGGAGTGCGTCACTTACAATTTGGCACCCGGAGTGCGTCACTTACGATATGTCACCCGGAGTGCGTCACTTACGATGTGTCACCCGGTGTGCGTCACTTACGATGTGTAACCCGGAGTGCGTCACTTACGATATGTCACCCGGAGTGCGTCACTGACGATATGACACCCGGAGTGCGTCACTTACGATGTGACACCCGGAGTGCGTCACTTACAATTTGGCACCCAGAGTGCGTCACTTACGATATGACACCCGGAGTGCGTCACTTACGATGTGACACCCGGAGTGCGTCACTTACAATTTGGCACCCAGAGTGCGTCACTTACGATGTGTCACCCGGAGTGCGTCACTTACGATATGTCACCCGGAGTGCGTCACTGACGATATGTCACCCGTAGTGTGTCACTGACGATATGACACCCGGAGTGCGTCACTTACGATATGTCACCCGCAGTGCGTCACTTACATTATGACACCCGGAGTGCATCACTTACGATATGACACCCGGAGTGCGTCACTTTAGATATGACACCCGGACTGCATCACTTACGATATGACACCCGGAGTGCGTCACTTACAATTTGACACCCGGAGTGCGTCACTTACAATTTGACACCCGGAGTGCGTCACTTACGATATGACACCCGGAGTGCGTCACTTACAATTTGACACCTGGAGTGCGTCACTTACGATATGACACCCGGAGTGCGTCACTTACGATATGACACCCGGAGTGCGTCACTGACGATGTGACACCCGGAGTGCGTCACTTACAATTGGGCACCTGGAGTGCGTCACTTACAATTTGACACCCGGAGTGCGTCAATTACGATATGACACCCGGAGTGCGTCACTTACAATTTGACACCCGGAGTGCGTCATTTACGATATGACAGCCGGAGTGCGTCACTTACAATATGACACCCGGAGTGCGTCACTTACGGTATGACACCCGGAGTGCGTCACTTACGATGTGTCACCCGGAGTGTGTCACTGACGATATGACACCCGGAGTGCGTCACTTACAATTTGACACCCGGCGTGCGTCGCTTACGATATGACACCTGGAGTGCGTCACTTACAATTTGACACCCGGAGTGCGTCACTTACGATATGACACCCGGAGTGCGTCACTTACGATTTGGCACCCGGAGTGCGTCACTTACGATATGACACCCGGAGTGCGTCACTTACGATGTCACACCCGGAGTGCGTCACTTACAATTTGGCACCCAGAGTGCGTCACTTACGATGTGTCACCCGGAGTGCGTCACTTACGATATGTCACCCGGAGTGCGTCACTAACGATGTGACACCCGGAGTGCGTCACTTACAATTTGGCACCCAGAGTGCCTCACTTACGATGTGACACCCGGAGTGTGTCACTGACGATGTGTCACCCGGAGTGCGTCACTTACGATATGTCACCCGGAGTGCGTCACTTACGATATGACACCCGGAGTGTGTCACTGACGATATGTCACCCGGAGTGCGTCACTTGCGATATGACACCTGGAGTGCGTCACTGACGATATGACACCCGGAGTGCGTCACTGACGATATGTCACCCGGAGTGCGTCACTGACGATATGACACCCGGAGTGCGTCACTGACGATATGACACCCGGAGTGCGTCACTTACGATGTGTCACCCGGAGTGCGTCACTTACGATGTGTCACCCGGAGTGCGTCACTTACGATATGACACCCGGAGTGCGTCACTGACGATGTGTCACCCGGAGTGCGTCACTTACGATGTGTCAGCCGGAGTGCGTCACTTACGATGTGTCACCCGGAGTGCGTCACTTACGATATGACACCTGGAGTGCGTCACTTACAATTTGACACCCGGAGTGCGTCACTTACAATATGACACCCGGACTGCGTCACTTACGATATGACACCCGGAGTGCGTCACTTACAATTTGACACCTGGAGTGCGTCACTGACGATATGACACCCGGTGTGCGTCACTTACAATTTGACACCCGGAGTGCGTCACTTACGATATGACACCCGGAGTGCGTCACTTACAATTTGACACCTGGAGTGCGTCACTTACGATATGACACCCGGAGTGCGTCACTTACGATATGACACCCGGAGTGCGTCACTTACAATTGGGCACCTGGAGTGCGTCAATTACAATTTGACACCCGGAGTGTGTCACTTACGATATGACACCCGGAGTGCGTCACTTACAATATGACACCCGGAGTGCGTCACTTACAATTTGACACCCGGAGTGCGTCACTTACGATATGACACCCGGAGTGCGTCACTTACAATATGACACCCGGAGTGCGTCACTTACGATATGACACCCGGAGTGCGTCACTTACAATATGACACCCGGAGTGCGTCACTTACGATATGACACACGGAGTGCGTCACTTACGATGTGTCACCCGGAGTGTGTCACTGACGATATGACACCCGGAGTGCGTCACTTACAATTTGACACCCGGAGTGCGTCACTTACGATATGACACCCGGAGTGCGTCACTTACAATTTGACACCCGGAGTGTGTCACTTACGATATGACACCCGGAGTGCGTCACTTACCATTTGGCACCCGGAGTGCGTCACTTACGATATGACACCCGGAGTGCGTCACTTACGATATGACACCCGGAGTGCGTCACTTACGATTTGACACCCGGAGTGCGTCACTTGCTATTTGACACCCGGAGTGCGTCACTTACAATTTGGCACCCGGAGTGCGTCACTTACGATATGTCACCCGGAGTGCGTCACTTACGATGTTTCACCCGGTGTGCGTATCTTACGATGTGTAACCCGGAGTGCGTCACTTACGATATGTCACCCGGATTGCGTCACTGACGATATGACACCCGGAGTGCGTCACTTACGATGTGACACCCGGAGTGCGTCACTTACAATTTGGCACCCAGAGTGCGTCACTTACGATATGACACCCGGAGTGCGTCACTTACGATGTGACACCCGGAGTGCGTCACTTACAATTTGGCACCCAGAGTGCGTCACTTACGATGTGTCACCCGGAGTGCGTCACTTACGATATGTCACCCGGAGTGCGTCACTGACGATATGTCACCCGGAGTGCGTCACTTACGATATGTCACCCGCAGTGCGTCACTTACATTATGACACCCGGAGTGCATCACTTACGATATGACACCCGGAGTGCGTCACTTAAGATATGACACCCGGACTGCATCACTTACGATATGACACCCGGAGTGCGTCACTTACAATTTGACACCCGGAGTGCGTCACTTACAATTTGACACCCGGAGTGCGTCACTTACGATATGACACCCGGAGTGCGTCACTTACAATTTGACACCTGGAGTGCGTCACTTACGATATGACACCCGGAGTGCGTCACTTACGATATGACACCCGGAGTGCGTCACTGACGATGTGACACCCGGAGTGCGTCACTTACAATTGGGCACCTGGAGTGCGTCACTTACAATTTGACACCCGGAGTGCGTCAATTACGATATGACACCCGGAGTGCGTCACTTACAATTTGACACCCGGAGTGCGTCATTTACGATATGACAGCCGGAGTGCGTCACTTACAATATGACACCCGGAGTGCGTCACTTACGGTATGACACCCGGAGTGCGTCACTTACGACGTGTCACCCGGAGTGCGTCACTTACAATTTGACACCCGGCGTGCGTCGCTTACGATATGACACCCGGAGTGCGTCACTTACAATTTGACACCCGGAGTGCGTCACTTACGATATGACACCCGGAGTGCGTCACTTACGATTTGGCACCCGGAGTGCGTCACTTACGATATGACACCCGGAGTGCGTCACTTACGATGTCACACCCGGAGTGCGTCACTTACAATTTGGCACCCAGAGTGCGTCACTTACGATGTGTCACCCGGAGTGCGTCACTTACGATATGTCACCCGGAGTGCGTCACTAACGATGTGACACCCGGAGTGCGTCACTTACAATTTGGCACCCAGAGTGCCTCACTTACGATGTGACACCCGGAGTGTGTCACTGACGATGTGTCACCCGGAGTGCGTCACTTACGATATGTCACCCGGAGTGCGTCACTTACGATATGACACCCGGAGTGTGTCACTGACGATATGTCACCCGGAGTGCGTCACTTGCGATATGACACCTGGAGTGCGTCACTGACGATATGACACCCGGAGTGCGTCACTGACGATATGTCACCCGGAGTGCGTCACTGACGATATGACACCCGGAGTGCGTCACTGACGATATGACACCCGGAGTGCGTCACTTACGATGTGTCACCCGGAGTGCGTCACTTACGATGTGTCACCCGGAGTGCGTCACTTACGATATGACACCCGGAGTGTGTCACTGACGATATGACACCCGGAGTGCGTCACTTACGATGTGTCACCCGGAGTGCGTCACTTACGATATGACACCCGGAGTGCTTCACTTACGATGTGTCACCCGGAGTGCGTCACTTAAAATTTGGCACCCGGAGTGCGTCACTTACAATTTGGCACCCGGAGTGTGTCACTGACGATGTGTTACCCGGAGTGCATCACTGACGATATGACACCCTGAATGTGTCACTTACGATGTGTCACCCGGAGTGCATCACTTACGATGGGATACCTCGAGTGTGTCACTTACGATGTGTCACCCGGAGTGCATCACTTACGTTGTGTCACCCGGAGTATCACTTACGATGTGTCACCCAGAATGCTTCACTCACGATGGGTCACCCGAAGTGCGTCACTTATGATGTGTCACCCGAAGTGCGTCACTTACGATATGTCACCTGAAGTGAGTCGCTTATGATGTGTCACCCAGAGCACGTCACTTACAATGTGACACCCAGATTGCTTCACTTACGATGTGCCACCCAGAGTGCATCACTTGCGATGTGTCACCCGGAGCATCACTTACGATGTGTCACCCAGAGTGCTTCACTAACGATGGGTCACCCGGAGTGCATCAATTATGATGTGTCATCTGGAGCATCACTTACGGAGTGTAACCCGGAGTGAGTCATTATGATGTGTCACCCAGAGTGTGTCACTTACGATGTGTCACCCGAAGTGCATCACTTATGACATGTCACCTGAAGTGCGTCACTTACGATGTGACACCCAGAATGCATCACTTATGATGTGCCACCCAGAGTGCGTCACTTACGATGTGTAACCCGGAGTGTGTCACTTATAATGTGTCACCTGGAGTGCGTGACATACGATGTGTCACCTCGAGTGAGTCATTACGATGTGTCACCTGGAGTGTGTCACTTATAATGTGTCACCTGGAGTGCGTGACTTAAGATGTGTCACCCAGAATGTGTCACTCATGATGTGTCACCCGGAGTGTATCACTTACGATGTGTCGCCGGAGTGCGTCACTTACGATGTGTCATCTGGATTGCGTCACTTAAGATGTGTCACCCAGAATGAGTCACTCACGATGTGTCACCCGGAGTGTATCACTTATAATGTGTCACCTGGAGTGCGTGACATACGATGTGTCACCTCGAGTGAGTCATTACGATGTGTCACCTGGAGTGTGTCACTTATAATGTGTCACCTGGAGTGCGTGACTTATGATGTGTCACCCAGAATGTGTCACTCATGATGTGTCACCCGGAGTGTATCACTTACGATGTGTCGCCGGAGTGCGTCACTTACGATGTGTCATCTGGATTGCGTCACTTAAGATGTGTCACCCAGAATGAGTCACTCACGATGTGTCACCCGGAGTGTATCACTTACGATGTATCGCCGGAGTGCGTCACTTACGATGTGTCATCCGGATTGCGTCACTTATGATGTGTCACCCAAAGTGAGTCACTTACGATGTGTCACCCGGAGTGCGGTACTTACGATGTGTCACCCGGAGTTCGTCACTTACGATGTGTCATCCGGAGTGAGTCACTTACGATGTGTCATCCGGATTGCGTCACTTACGATGTGTCACTCAAAGAGTGCGGGACATAGAACGTATCACCCGAAGTGAGTCACTTACGATGTGTCACCTGAAGTGCGGCACTTACGATGTGTCACCCAGAGTTTGTCACTTATGATGTGACACCCGGAGTGCATCACTTACGATGTGTCACCCAGATTGTGTCACTTATGATGTGTCACCCGAAGTGACTCGCTTACGATGTGTCATCCAGAGTGCATCACTTGCAATGTGTCACCTGGAGTGCATCACTTACGATGTGTCACCCAGAATTTGTCACTTACAATGTGTCACCCGGAGTTTGTCACTTACAATTTGGCACCCAGAGTGCATCACTTACGATATGACACCCGGAGTGCGTCACTTACGATGTGTCACCCGGAGTGCGTCATTTACGATGTGTCACCCGGAGTGCGTCACCTACGACGTGTCACCCGGAGTGCATCACTTAAGATGTGTCACCCGGAGTGCGTCACTTACGATGTGTCACCCGGAGTGCGTCACTTACGATGTGTCACCCGGAGTGCGTCACTTAAGATGTGTCACCCGGAGTGCGTCACTTACGATGTGTTACCTGGAGTGCGTCACTTACAATGTGTCACCCGGAGTTCGTCACTTACGATATGACACCCGGAGTGCATCACTTGCGATGTGTCACCCGGAGTGCATCACTTACGATGTGACACCCGGAATGCGTCACTTACGATGTGTCACCCGGAGTGCGTCACTTACGATGTGTCACCTGGAGTGCATCACTTACGATGTGACACCCAGAATGCGTCACTTACGATGTGTCACCCGGAGTGCGTCACTCACGATGTGTCACCCGGAGTGTATCACTTATAATGTGTCACCTGGAGTGCGTGACATACGATGTGTCACCTCGAGTGAGTCATTACGATGTGTCACCTGGAGTGTGTCACTTATAATGTGTCACCTGGAGTACGTGACATACGATGTGTCACCCAGAATGTGTCACTCATGATGTGTCACCCGGAGTGTATCAATTACGATGTGTCGCCGGAGTGCATCACTTACGATGTGTCATCTGGATTGCGTCACTTAAGATGTGTCACCCAGAATGAGTCACTCACGATGTGTCACCCGGAGTGCGGTACTTACGATGTGTCACCCGGAGTTCGTCACTTACGATGTGTCATCCGGAGTTAGTCACTTACGATGTGTCATCCGGATTGCGTCACTTACGATGTGTCACTCAAAGAGTGCGGGACATAGAACGTATCACCCGAAGTGAGTCACTTACGATGTGTCACCTGAAGTGCGGCACTTACGATGTGTCACCCAGAGTTTGTCACTTATGATGTGACACCCGGAGTGCATCACTTACGATGTGTCACCCAGATTGTGTCACTTATGATGTGTCACCCGAAGTGACTCGCTTACGATGTGTCATCCAGAGTGCATCACTTGCAATGTGTCACCTGAAGTGCATCACTTACGATGTGTCACCCAGAATTTGTCACTTACAATGTGTCACCCGGAGTTTGTCACTTACAATTTGGCACCCAGAGTGCATCACTTACGATATGACACCCGGAGTGCGTCACTTACGATGTGTCACCCGGAGTGCGTCATTTACGATGTGTCACCCGGAGTGCGTCACCTACGACGTGTCACCCGGAGTGCATCACTTAAGATGTGTCACCCGGAGTGCGTCACTTACGATGTGTCACCCGGAGTGCGTCACTTACGATGTGTCACCCGGAGTGCGTCACTTAAGATGTGTCACCCGGAGTGCGTCACTTACGATGTGTTACCTGGAGTGCGTCACTTACAATGTGTCACCCGGAGTTCGTCACTTACGATATGACACCCGGAGTGCATCACTTGCGATGTGACACCCGGAGTGCATCACTTGTGATGTGTCACCCGGAGTGCATCACTTACGATGTGACACCCGGAATGCGTCACTTACGATGTGTCACCCGGAGTGCGTCACTTACGATGTGTCACCTGGAGTGCATCACTTACGATGTGACACCCGGAATGCGTCACTTACGATGTGTCACCCGGAGTGCGTCACTCACGATGTGTCACCCGGAGTGTATCACTTATAATGTGTCACCTGGAGTGCGTGACATACGATGTGTCACCTCGAGTGAGTCATTACGATGTGTCACCTGGAGTGTGTCACTTATAATGTGTCACCTGGAGTGCGTGACTTAAGATGTGTCACCCAGAATGTGTCACTCATGATGTGTCACCCGGAGTGTATCACTTACGATGTGTCATCCGGATTGCGTCACTTACGATGTGTCACTCAAAGAGTGCGGGACATAGAACGTATCACCCGAAGTGAGTCACTTACGATGTGTCACCTGAAGTGCGGCACTTACGATGTGTCACCCAGAGTTTGTCACTTATGATGTGACACCCGGAGTGCATCACTTACGATGTGTCACCCAGATTGTGTCACTTATGATGTGTCACCCGAAGTGACTCGCTTACGATGTGTCATCCAGAGTGCATCACTTGCAATGTGTCACCTGGAGTGCATCACTTACGATGTGTCACCCAGAATTTGTCACTTACAATGTGTCACCCGGAGTTTGTCACTTACAATTTGGCACCCAGAGTGCATCACTTACGATATGACACCCGGAGTGCGTCATTTACGATGTGTCACCCGGAGTGCGTCACTTACGACGTGTCACCCGGAGTGCATCACTTAAGATGTGTCACCCGGAGTGCGTCACTTACGATGTGTCACCCGGAGTGCGTCACTTACGATGTGTCACCCGGAGTGCGTCACTTACGATGTGTTACCTGGAGTGCGTCACTTACAATGTGTCACCCGGAGTTCGTCACTTACGATATGACACCCGGAGTGCATCACTTGCGATGTGACACCCGGAGTGCATCACTTGTGATGTGTCACCCGGAGTGCATCACTTACGATGTGACACCCGGAATGCGTCACTTACGATGTGTCACCCGGAGTGCGTCACTTACGATGTGTCACCTCGAGTGCATCACTTACGATGTGACACCCGGAATGCGTCACTTACGATGTGTCACCCGGAGTGCGTCACTTACGATGTGTCACCCGGAGTGCGTCACTTACGATGTGTCACCTGGAGTGCGTCACTTACGATGTGACACCCGGAATGCGTCACTTACGATGTGTCACCCGGAGTGCGTCACTTACGATGTGTCACCTGGAGTGCGTCACTTACGATGTGACACCCGGAGTGCATCATTTACGATGTGTCAACCAGAGTGCGTCACTTACGATGTGACACCCGGAGTGTGTGACTTACGATGTGTCACCCCGAGTGTGTCACTTACGATGTGTCACCCGAAGTGACTCGCTTACGATGCGTCACCCAGAATTTGTCACTTACAATGTGTCACCCGGAGTTTGTCACTTACGATGTGTCACCCGGAGTGTGTCACTTACGATGTGTCACCCTGAGTGTGTCACTTATGATGTGTCACCCCGAGTGCATCACTTACAACGTGTCACCCGGAGTGTGTCACTTACGATGTGTCACTCGGAGTGTGTCACTTACAATGTGTCACCCCGAGTGTGTCACTTACGATGTGTCACCCGGAGTGCATCACTTACGATGTGTCACCCGGAGTGCATCACTTAAGATGTGTCACCCGGAGTGCGTCACTTATGATGTGACATCTGGAGTGTATCACTTATGATGTGACACCTGGAATGTGTCACTTACGATGTGCCACCCAGAGTGTGTCACTTACGATGTGTCACCGGGAGTGCGTCACTTACGATTTGACACCCGGAGTACATCACTTACGATGTGTCACCCGGTTTGCGTCACTTACGATGTGATACCTGGAGTGGGTCACTTACGATGTGACATCTGGAGTGCATCACTTACAATGTGACATCTGGAGTGTGTCACTTACGATGTGACACCTGGAGTGCGTCACTTACGATGTGTCACCCGGTTTTCGTCACTTACGATGTGACACCTGGAGTGCGTCACTTACGATGTGACACCTGGAGTGTGACGCACTGTGTGTGACACCTGGAGTGTGACGCCCAGTCTGTGACATCTGGAGTGTGACGCCCAGTCTGTGACACCTGGAGTGTGACGCCCAGTCTGTGACACCTGGAGTGTGACGCCCTGTCTGTGACACCCAGTGTGTGATGCCCTGTCTGTGACACCTGGAGTGTGATGCCCAGTCTGTGACACCTGGGGTGTGACGCCCAGTCTGTGACACCCGGTGTGTGACGTCCAGTCTGTGACATCTGAAGTGTCACAGACATATACTGGACCCAACACTTTTATCTGTATGCCAGTAGACCTTCTGTGCCATTGCTCTCAGTAAGTCAGGCGACAGACTGTTTAATCACTGGACGATGCTGAAATTGATCATTCCAAATCAAAATCACTGCATTTATATATCGTCCTTAACGTAGTAAAACATCCCAAGGTGCTTCACAGGAGCGATTATCAAACAAAATTTCACACCGAGCCACATAAGGAGATATTAGGACAGGTGACCAAAAGCTTGGTCAAAGAGGTAGGTTTTAAGGAGCGTCTTATAGGAGGAGAGAGAGGCGGAGAGGTTCAGGGAGGGAATTCCAGAGCTTAGGGCCCGGGCACTTGAAGGCACGGCCGCCAATGGTGGAGCGATGGGAATCGGGGGGAGATGTGCGAGAGGCCAGAATCGGAGGGGCGCGGAGATCTCGGAGGGTTTGTCGGGGGCTGCAGGAGGTGACAGAGATAGGGAGGGAGGGAGCGAGGAGGGATTTGAAGAGGGAGGACGGGAGAATTTTAAAATCGAGGCGTTCCCGGACTGGGAGCCAGCGTCGGTCCAGCGAGCACAGGGGGTGATGGGTGAACGGGACTCGGTGCGAGTTGGGATACGGGGGAGGGAGGAGTCTCAGATGAGCTGATGGTTACTGAGGGGTGGAAGGTGGGAGGCCGGCCAGGAGAGCGTTGGAATAGTGGAGTCTGGAGGTGGCAAAGGCACGGACGAGGGTTTCAGCAGCAGATGAGCTGAGGCAGGGGGCGGAGACGGGCGATGTTACAGGAGGTGGAAGTCGGCGGACTTGATGATGGAGCTGGGTGATATCTGTACACAGACTGGTGTCTCTCAGTCCCCTCTCTCTCAGGGAGATATCTGTACACTGACTGGTGTCTCTCAGTCCCCTCTCTCTCAGGGAGATATCTGCACACTGACTGGTGTCTCTCAGTCCCTCTCTCTCAGGGAGATATCTGTACACTGACTGGTGTCTCTCAGTCCCTCTCTCTCTCAGGGAGATATCTGTACACTGACTGGTGTCTCTCAGTCCCCTCTCTCTCAGGGAGATATCTGTACACTGACTGGTGTCTCTCAGTCCCCTCTCTCTCAGGGAGATATCTGTACACTGACTGGTGTCTCTCAGTCCCCTCTCCCTCAGGGAGATATCTGTACACTGACTGGTGTCTCTCAGTCCCCTCTCTCTCAGGGAGATATCTGTACACTGACTGGTGTCTCTCAGTCCCCTCTCTCTCAGGGAGATATCTGTACACTGACTGGTGTCTCTCAGACCCCTCTCCCTCAGGGAGAAATCTGTACACTGACTGGTGTCTCTCAGTCCCCTCTCTCTCAGGGAGATATCTGTACACTGACTGGTGTCTCTCAGTCCCCTCTCTCTCAGGGAGATATCTGTACACTGACTGGTGTCTCTCAGTCCCCTCTCCCTCAGGGAGATATCTGTACACTGACTGGTGTCTCTCAGTCCCCTCTCCCTCAGGGAGATATCTGTACACTGACTGGTGTCTCTCAGTCCTCTCTCTCTCAGGGAGATATCTGTACACTGACTGGTGTCTCTCAGTCCCCTCTCTCTCAGGGAGATATCTGTACACTGACTGGTGTCTCTCAGTCCCCTCTCTCTCAGGGAGATATCTGTACACTGACTGGTGTCTCTCAGTCCCCCCTCTCTCTCTCAGGGAGATATCTGTACACTGACCGGTGTCTCTCAGTCCCCTCTCTCTCATGGAGATATCTGTACACTGACTGGTGTCTCTCAGTCCCCTCTCCCTCAGGGAGATATCTGTACACTGACTGGTGTCTCTCAGTCCTCTCTCTCTCAGGGAGATATCTGTACACTGACTGGTGTCTCTCAGTCCCCTCTCTCTCAGGGAGATATCTGTACACTGACTGGTGTCTCTCAGTCCCCTCTCTCTCAGGGAGATATCTGTACACTGACTGGTGTCTCTCAGTCCCCTCTCTCTCAGGGAGATATCTGTACACTGACTGGTGTCTCTCAGTCCCCTCTCTCTCATGGAGATATCTGTACACTGAGTGGTGTCTCTCAGTCCCCTCTCTCTCTCAGGGAGATATCTGTACACTGACTGGTGTCTCTCAGTCCCCTCTCTCTCAGGGAGATATCTGTACACTGACTGGTGTCTCTCAGTCCCCTCTCTCTCAGGGAGATATCTGTACACTGACTGGTGTCTCTCAGTCCCCTCTCTCTCAGGGAGATATCTGTACACTGACTGCTGTCTCTCAGTCCCCTCTCTCAGGGAGATATCTGTACACTGACTGGTGTCTCTCAGTCCCCTCTCTCAGGGAGATATCTGTACACTGACTGGTGTCTCTCAGTCCCCTCTCTCAGGGAGATATCTGTACACTGACTGGTGTCTCTCAGTCCCCTCTCTCTCAGGGAGATATCTGTACACTGACTGGTGTCTCTCAGTCCCCCTCTCTCTCAGGGAGATATCTGTACACTGACTGGTGTCTCTCAGTCCCCTCTCTCTCAGGGAGATATCTGTACACTGACTGGTGTCTCTCAGTCCCCTCTCTCTCAGGGAGATATCTGTACACTGACTGGTGTCTCTCAGTCCCCTCTCTCTCAGGGAGATATCTGCACACTGACTGGTGTCTCTCAGTCCCCTCTCTCTCAGGGAGATATCTGTACACTGACTGGTGTCTCTCAGTCCCCTCTCTCTCAGGGAGATATCTGTACACTGACTGGTGTCTCTCAGTCCCTCTCTCTCTCAGGGAGATATCTGTACACTGACTGGTGTCTCTCAGTCCTCTCTCTCTCAGGGAGATATCTGTACACTGACTGGTGTCTCTCAGTCCCCTCTCTCTCAGGGAGATATCTGTACACTGACTGGTGTCTCTCAGTCCCCTCTCTCTCTCAGGGAGATATCTGTACACTGACTGGTGTCTCTCAGTCCCCTCTCTCTCAGGGAGATATCTGTACATTGACTGGTGTCTCTCAGTCCCTCTCTCTCAGGGAGATATCTGTACACTGACTGGTGTCTCTCAGTCCCCTCTCTCTCTCAGGGAGATATCTGTACACTGACTGGTGTCTCTCAGTCCCCTCTCTCTCAAATTAATGTAGAGAATGGGGGGAGGAATCAGTGACTTTTCTAAAATTATACTTTCTCCCCCTGCCTCGTTGTTTCTGTCTCTTCCTCTCTCTACCTCTGTCTGTCCCTCTCTGTATTCGTCTCTATCTCTCCACTTGTCTCTCTGTTTCTCTCCCTCTCTCACTCTCTGTTTCTCTCTCTGTTTCTCTGGGTCTCTTTCTTTCTCATCTGTCTCTCAGTGACTCTCTCGCTCTCTCTCTGTTGCCCTCTTTCTCTCTCTCTCTCTCTCTCTCTCTTTCTCCCTGTCTCTCCCTTTCTCTCTCTCTCTCTCTCTCTCGCTCTCTCTCACTCTCTTTCTCCCTGTCTCTCCCTTTCTCTGTCTCTCTCTCTCTCCGTCTCTCCCTCTCTCTGTCTCTCTCTGCCTGTCTCTCTCTCTCTGTCTCTCTCTCTCACTCTCTCTCTCCCTATCTCTCCCTCTCACTCTCTCTCTCCCTATCTCTCCCTCTCTCCGTCTCTCTCTCTCCCTCTGTCTCTCTTGCAGTCTCTCTCTCTCCCTCTGTCTCTCTTGCAGTCTCTGTCTCTCTGTCCATCTCACTCTTTCTCTCTCTCTTTCTGTCTCTCTCCCTATCTTTCTCTCTGTCTGTCTCTCTCACTCTCTCCCTTCTCTCACTCTCTCTTTCTGTCTGTCTCTCTCACTCTCTCTGTCTTTGTCTCTTTCTGTCTCCCTCCCTATCTCTCTCTCTGTCTCTCTCTCTCTCTCTCCCTCTGTCTGTCTGTCTGTCTCTCTCCCTCTGTCTGTCTCTCTCACTCTCTCCCTGTCTCTTTCTGTCTCCCTCCCTACTCTCTCTCCGTCTCTCTCTCCCTCTGTCTCTCTCTCTGTCCATCTCACTCTTTCTCTCTCTCTTTCTGTCTCTCTCCCTATCTCTCTCTCTCTCTCTCCCTCTGTCTCTCTCTCTGTCCATCTCACTCTTTCTCTCTCTCTTTCTGTCTCCCTCCCTATCTCTCTCTCTGGCTCTCTCTCTCCCTGTCTTTCTCTCTGTCTGTCTCACTCACTCTCACCCTGTCTCTCACTCTCTCTTTCTGTCACTCTCCTCCCTGTCTCTCTCTCTCCCCTTCTGTCTCTTTCTGTCTCTCTCCCTGTCTCTCTCACTCACTCTCTCTCTCTTTCTGTCTCTCTCTTTCTGTCTCCCTCATTCTCTCCCTGTCCCTCTCTCTGTCTCTCTCTCTCTCCCCCTCTCTCTCACTCTCTGTCTCTCTCTCTCACTCTCTCTCACTCTCTGTCTCTCTCCCTCTGTCTCTCTCTCTCCCTCTGTGTCTCTCTCTCTCTCTCTCTCTGTCTCTCCCTCTGTGTGTGTGTTGTGTCTCTCTCCTCTCTCTGTCTCTCTCTCACTCTCTCTCTCTGTCTCTCTCTCTCACTCCCTCCCTCCCTCTCTCTCTCTCCCTCTGTCTCTCTCTCTCTCCCTCTGTGTCTCTCTCTCTCTCCCTCTGTGTGTGTGTCTCTCTCTCTCTCTCCCTCCCTCCCCTCCCTCTCTCACACTCTCTCTCTCTCTCTCTGTCTCTCTCTCCCTCTCTCTCTCTCTCCCTCTCTCTGTCTCATTCTCTCTCTCTGTCTCTCTCTCTCTGTCTCTCTCTCACTCTCTCTCTCCCTCTCTGTCTCTCTCACTCTCTGTCTCTCTCTCTCGTCCCCCTCCTCTCTCTCCCTCTCTCTCTCTCTCTGTCTCTCTCACTCCCTTTCTGTCTCTCTCTCTCTCTCTCCCTCCCTCTCTCTCTCTCTCTCCCTCTCTCTGTCTCACTCTCTCTCTCTGTCTCTCTCTCTTCTGTCTCTCTCTCTCTCTCTCTCTCCTCCCTCTCTCTCTCTCACTCTCTCTCTCTGTCTCTCTCTCTCTGTCTCACTCTCTCTCTGTCTCTTTCTCCCTCTCTCTCTCTCTCTCTCTCTCACTCTCTCTCTCTGTCTCTCTCTCTCTGTCTCACTCTCTCTCTCTCTCTCTCTCTCTCCCCTCTCTCTCTCTCTCTCCCTCTCCCTCCCCGCTCCATTCAAACAGCAGCGAGAGATTGGAGGAAGAGGTTTCGAGTTTCCATTATTCTGGGCGGGCGGCCGGTCGGCGGGAGGGTGGTGGTGGGGGTGGCTGGTGGGGGTTAGTCTCTCCACACGTACGCTGGCCATTCCCCTTTTCTGCCGTAGCCTAGCAACAGGGGCAGGAGCAGCCCAACCA
>NW_027139461.1:135224-193371 GCF_035084215.1 Heptranchias perlo
TGGAGAGAATGAGGGAGACAGAAAGAGAGAGACAGAAAGAGAGAGAGAGTGAGTGAGAGAGACAGGGAGAGAGACAGAAAGAGACAGAGGGGGAGAGAGAGAGACAGGGAGAGAGTGACAGAAAGAGAGAGTGAGAGACAGGGTGAGAGTGAGTGAGGCAGACAGAGAGAAAGACAGGGAGAGAGAGAGCCAGAGAGAGAGATAGGGAGGGAGACAGAAAGAGAGAGAGAAAGAGTGAGATGGACAGAGAGAGAGACAGAGGGAGAGAGAGAGAGAGAGATAGGGAGAGAGACAGAAAGAGAGAGAGAAAGAGTGAGATGGACAGAGAGAGAGACAGAGGGAGAGAGAGACGGAGAGAGAGATAGGGAGGGAGACAGAAAGAGACAGGGAGAGAGTGAGAGAGACAGACAGAGGGAGAGAGACAGACAGACAGACAGAGGGAGAGAGAGAGAGAGAGACAGAGAGAGAGATAGGGAGGGAGACAGAAAGAGACAAAGACAGAGAGAGTGAGAGAGACAGACAGAAAGAGAGAGTGAGAGAAGGGAGAGAGTGAGAGAGACAGACAGAGAGAAAGATAGGGAGAGAGACAGAAAGAGAGAGAGAAAGAGTGAGATGGACAGAGAGACAGAGACTGCAAGAGAGACAGAGGGAGAGAGAGAGACTGCAAGAGAGACAGAGGGAGAGAGAGAGACGAGAGAGGGAGAGATAGGAAGAGAGAGAGTGAGAGGGAGAGATAGGGAGAGAGAGAGTGAGAGAGAGAGACAGAGAGAGAGAGACAGGCAGAGAGAGACAGAGAGAGGGAGAGACGGAGAGAGAGAGAGACAGAGAAAGGGAGAGACAGGGAGAAAGAGAGTGAGAGAGAGCGACGAGAGAGAGAGAGAAAGGGAGAGACAGGGAGAAAGAGAGAGAGAGAGAGAGAGAGAGAGAGAAAGAGGGCAACAGAGAGAGAGCGAGAGAGTCACTGAGAGACAGATGAGAAAGAAAGAGACCCAGAGAAACAGAGAGAGAAACAGAGAGTGAGAGAGGGAGAGAAACAGAGAGACAAGTGGAGAGATAGAGACGAATACAGAGAGGGACAGACAGAGGTAGAGAGAGGAAGAGACAGAAACACCGAGGCAGGGGGAGAAAGTATAATTTTAGAAAAGTCACTGATTCCTCCCCCATTCTCTACATTAATTTGAGAGAGAGGGGACTGAGAGACACCAGTCAGTGTACAGATATCTCCCTGAGAGAGAGAGGGGACTGAGAGACACCAGTCAGTGTACAGATATCTCCCTGAGAGAGAGAGGGACTGAGAGACACCAGTCAGTGTACAGATATCTCCCTGAGAGAGAGGGGACTGAGAGACACCAGTCAGTGTACAGATATCTCCCTGAGAGAGAGGGACTGAGAGACACCAGTCAGTGTACAGATATCTCCCTGAGAGAGAGGGACTGAGAGACACCAGTCAGTGTACAGATATCTCCCTGAGAGAGAGGGGACTGAGAGACACCAATCAGTGTGCAGATATCTCCCTGAGAGAGAGGGGACTGAGAGACACCAGTCAGTGTACAGATATCTCCCTGAGAGAGAGGGGACTGAGAGACACCAGTCAGTGTACAGATATCTCCCTGAGAGAGAGGGGACTGAGAGACACCAGTCAGTGTACAGATATCTCCCTGAGAGAGAGGGGGACTGAGAGACACCAGTCAGTGTACAGATATCTCCCTGAGAGAGAGGGGACTGAGAGACACCAGTCAGTGTACAGATATCTCCCTGAGAGAGGGGACTGAGAGACACCAGTCAGTGTACAGATATCTCCCTGAGAGAGGGGACTGAGAGACACCAGTCAGTGTACAGATATCACCCTGAGAGAGAGGGGACTGAGAGACACCAGTCAGTGTACAGATATCTCCCTGAGAGAGAGGGGACTGAGAGACACCAGTCAGTGTACAGATATCTCCCTGAGAGAGGGACTGAGAGACAGCAGTCAGTGTACAGATATCTCCCTGAGAGAGAGGGGACTGAGAGACACCAGTCAGTGTACAGATATCTCCCTGAGAGAGAGAGGGGACTGAGAGACACCAGTCAGTGTACAGATATCTCCCTGAGAGAGAGGGGACTGAGAGACACCAGTCAGTGTACAGATATCTCCCTGAGAGAGAGGGGACTGAGAGACACCAGTCAGTGTGCAGATATCTCCCTGAGGGAGAGGGGACTGAGAGACACCAGTCAGTGTACAGATATCTCCCTGAGGAGAGAGGGACTGAGAGACACCAGTCAGTGTACAGATATCTCCCTGAGAGAGAGGGGACTGAGAGACACCAGTCAGTGTACAGATATCTCCCTGAGAGAGGGACTGAGAGACAGCAGTCAGTGTACAGATATCTCCCTGAGAGAGAGGGGACTGAGAGACACCAGTCAGTGTACAGATATCTCCCTGAGAGAGAGAGGGGACTGAGAGACACCAGTCAGTGTACAGATATCTCCCTGAGAGAGAGGGGACTGAGAGACACCAGTCAGTGTACAGATATCTCCCTGAGAGAGAGGGGACTGAGAGACACCAGTCAGTGTGCAGATATCTCCCTGAGGGAGAGGGGACTGAGAGACACCAGTCAGTGTACAGATATCTCCCTGAGGGAGAGAGGGACTGAGAGACACCAGTCAGTGTACAGATATCTCCCTGAGAGAGAGGGGACTGAGAGACACCAGTCAGTGTACAGATATCTCCCTGAGGGAGAGGGGACTGAGAGACACCAGTCAGTGTACAGATATTTCCCTGAGAGAGAGGGGACTGAGAGACACCAGTCAGTGTACAGATATCTCCCTGAGAGAGAGGGACTGAGAGACACCAGTCAGTGTACAGATATCTCCCTGAGAGAGAGGGGACTGAGAGACACCAGTCAGTGTACAGATATCTCCCTGAGAGAGGGGACTGAGAGACACCAGTCAGTGTACAGATATCACCCTGAGAGAGAGGGGACTGAGAGACACCAGTCAGTGTACAGATATCTCCCTGAGGGAGAGGGGACTGAGAGACACCAGTCAGTGTACAGATATCTCCCTGAGAGAGAGGGGACTGAGAGACACCAGTCAGTGTACAGATATCTCCCTGAGAGAGAGGGACTGAGAGACACCAGTCAGTGTACAGATATCTCCCTGAGAGAGAGGGGACTGAGAGACACCAGTCAGTGTACAGATATCTCCCTGAGAGAGGGGACTGAGAGACACCAGTCAGTGTACAGATATCACCCTGAGAGAGAGGGGACTGAGAGACACCAGTCAGTGTACAGATATCTCCCTGAGGGAGAGGGGACTGAGAGACACCAGTCAGTGTACAGATATCACCCTGAGAGAGAGGGGACTGAGAGACACCAGTCAGTGTACAGATATCTCCCTGAGAGAGAGGGGACTGTGAGACACGAGTCAGTGTACAGATATCTCCCTGAGAGAGAGGGGACTGAGAGACACCAGTCAGTGTACAGATATCTCCCTGAGGGAGAGGGGACTGAGAGACACCAGTCAGTGTACAGATATCTCCCTGAGAGAGGGACTGAGAGACACCAGTCAGTGTACAGATATCTCTCCGAGAGAGAGGGGACTGAGAGACACCAGTCAGTGTACAGATATCTCCCTGAGAGAGAGGGGACTGAGAGACACCAGTCAGTGTACAGATATCTCCCTGAGAGAGAGAGGGGACTGAGAGACACCAGTCAGTGTACAGATATCACCCTGAGAGAGAGAGGGGACTGAGAGACACGAGTCTGTGTACAGATATCTCCCTGAGAGAGAGTGGACTGAGAGACACGAGTCTGTGTACAGATATCTCCCTGAGAGAGAGTGACTGAGAGACACCTGTCAGTGTACAGATATCTCCCTGAGAGAGAGGGGACTGAGAGACACCAGTCAGTGTACAGATATCTCCCTGAGAGAGAGGGGACTGAGAGACACCAGTCAGTGTACAGATATCTCCCTGAGAGAGAGAGGGGACTGAGAGACACCAGTCAGTGTACAGATATCTCCCTGAGAGAGAGAGGGGACTGAGAGACACCAGTCAGTGTACAGATATCTCCCTGAGGGAGAGGGGACTGAGAGACACCAGTCAGTGTACAGATATCACCCTGAGAGAGAGGGGACTGAGAGACACCAGTCAGTGTACAGATATCACCCTGAGAGAGGGACTGAGAGACACCAGTCAGTGTACAGATATCTCCCTGAGAGAGAGGGACTGAGAGACACCAGTCAGTGTACAGATATCTCCCTGAGAGAGAGGGGACTGAGAGACACCAGTCAGTGTACAGATATCTCCCTGAGAGAGAGGGGACTGAGAGACACCGGTCAGTGTACAGATATCTCCCTGAGAGAGAGGGGACTGAGAGACACCAGTCAGTGTACAGATATCTCCCTGAGAGAGAGGGGACTGAGAGACACCAGTCAGTGTACAGATATCTCCCTGAGAGAGAGGGGACTGAGAGACACCAGTCAGTGTACAGATATCTCCCTGAGAGAGAGGGACTGAGAGACACCAGTCAGTGTACAGATATCTCCCTGAGAGAGGGGACTGAGAGACACCAGTCAGTGTACAGATATCTCCCTGAGAGAGAGGACTGAGAGACACCAGTCAGTGTACAGATATCTCCCTGAGAGAGAGAGAGGGGACTGAGAGACACCAGTCAGTGTACAGATATCTCCCTGAGAGAGAGGGGACTGAGAGACACCAGTCAGTGTACAGATATCTCCCTGAGAGAGAGAGGGACTGAGAGACACCAGTCAGTGTACAGATATCTCCCTGAGAGAGAGAGAGGGGACTGAGAGACACCAGTCAGTGTACAGATATCTCCCTGAGAGAGAGGGGACTGAGAGACACCAGTCAGTGTACAGATATCACCCTGAGAGAGAGGGGACTGAGAGACACCAGTCAGTGTACAGATATCTCCCTGAGAGAGAGGGGACTGAGAGACACCAGTCAGTGTACAGATATCTCCCTGAGAGAGAGGGGACTGAGAGACACGAGTCAGTGTACAGATATCACCCTGAGAGAGAGGGGACTGAGAGACACGAGTCAGAGTACAGATATCACCCTGAGAGAGAGGGGACTGAGAGACACGAGTCAGTGTACAGATATCACCCTGAGAGAGAGAGGGGACTGAGAGACACGAGTCTGTGTACAGATATCTCCCTGAGAGAGAGGGGACTGAGAGACACGAGTCTGTGTACAGATATCTCCCTGAGAGAGAGGGGACTGAGAGACACGAGTCAGTGTACAGATATCTCCCTGAGAGAGAGGGGACTGAGAGACACGAGTCTGTGTACAGATATCACCCAGCTCCATCACCAAGTCCGCCGACTTCCACCTCCTGTAACATCGCCCGTCTCCGTCTCCGCCCCCTGCCTCAGCTCATCTGCTGCTGAAACCCTCGTCCGTGCCTTTGCCACCTCCAGACTCCACTATTCCAACGCTCTCCTGGCCGGCCTCCCACCTTCCACCCCTCAGTAACCATCAGCTCATCTGAGACTCCTCCCGCCCCCGTATCCCAACTCGCACCGAGTCCCGTTCACCCATCATCCCCTGTGCTCGCTGGACCCACACTGGCTCCCGGTCCGGGAACGCCTCGATTTTAAAATTCTCCCGTCCTCCCTCGTCAAATCCCTCCTCGCTCCCTCCCTCCCTATCTCTGTCACCTCCTGCAGCCCCCGACAAACCCTCCGAGATCTCCGCGCCCCTCCGATTCTGGCCTCTCGCACATCTCCCCCCGATTCCCATCGCTCCACCATTGGCGGCCGTGCCTTCAAGTGCCTGGGCCCTAAGCTCTGGAATTCCCTCCCTAAACCTCTCCGCCTCTCTCTCCCTCCTGCTTTAAGACGCTCCTTAAAACCTACCTCTTTGACCAAGCTTTTGGTCACCTGTCCTAATATCTCCTTATGTGGCTCGGTGTGAAATTTTGTTTGATAATCGCTCCTGTGAAGCACCTTGGGATGTTTTACTACGTTAAGGACGATATATAAATGCAGTGATTTTGATTTGGAATGATCAATTTCAGCATCGTCCAGTGATTAAACAGTCTGTCGCCTGACTTACTGAGAGCAATGGCACAGAAGGTCTACTGGCATACAGATAAAAGTGTTGGGTCCAGTATATGTCTGTGACACTTCAGATGTGTCACAGACTGGGCGTCACACACCGGGTGTCACAGACTGGGCGTCACATACCGGGTGTCACAGACTGGGCGTCACACCCCAGGTGTCACAGACTGGGCATCACACTCCAGGTGTCACAGACAGGGCATCACACACTGGGTGTCACAGACAGGGCGTCACACTCCAGGTGTCACAGACTGGGCGTCACACTCCAGGTGTCACAGACTGGGCGTCACACTCCAGATGTCACAGACTGGGCGTCACACTCCAGGTGTCACACACAGTGCGTCACACTCCAGGTGTCACATCGTAAGTGACGCACTCCAGGTGTCACATCGTAAGTGACGAAAACCGGGTGACACATCGTAAGTGACGCACTCCAGGTGTCACATCGTAAGTGACACACTCCAGATGTCACATTGTAAGTGATGCACTCCAGATGTCACATCGTAAGTGACCCACTCCAGGTATCACATCGTAAGTGACGCAAACCGGGTGACACATCGTAAGTGATGTATTCCGGGTGTCAAATCGTAAGTGACGCACTCCCGGTGACACATCGTAAGTGACACACTCTGGGTGGCACATCGTAAGTGACACATTCCAGGTGTCACATCATAAGTGATACACTCCAGATGTCACATCGTAAGTGACGCACTCCGGGTGACACATCTTAAGTGATGCACTCCGGGTGACACATCGTAAGTGATGCACTCCGGGTGACACATCGTAAGTGACACACTCGGGGTGACACATTGTAAGTGACACACTCTGAGTGACACATCGTAAGTGACACACTCCGGGTGATACGTTGTAAGTGATGCACTCGGGGTGACACATCATAAGTGACACACTCAGGGTGACACATCGTAAGTGACACACTCGGGGTGACACATCGTAAGTGACAAACTCCGGGTGACACATTGTAAGTGACAAATTCTGGGTGACGCATCGTAAGCGAGTCACTTCGGGTGACACATCGTAAGTGACACACTCGGGGTGACACATCGTAAGTCACACACTCCGGGTGTCACATCGTAAGTGACGCACTCTGGTTGACACATCGTAAATGATGCACTCCGGGTGTCACATCGTAAGTGACGCACTCCAGGTGACACATCGTAAGTGACGCACTCCGGGTGACACATCGTAAGTGACGCACTCCGGGTGACACATCGTAAGTGACGCATTCCGGGTGTCACATCGTAAGTGATGCACTCGAGGTGACACATCGTAAGTGACGCACTCCGGGTGACACATCGTAAGTGACGCATTCCGGGTGTCACATCGTAAGTGATGCACTCCGGGTGACACATCACAAGTGATGCACTCCGGGTGTCACATCGCAAGTGATGCACTCCGGGTGTCATATCGTAAGTGACGAACTCCGGGTGACACATTGTAAGTGACGCACTCCAGGTAACACATCGTAAGTGACGCACTCCGGGTGACACATCGTAAGTGACGCACTCCGGGTGACACATCGTAAGTGACGCACTCCGGGTGACACATCTTAAGTGATGCACTCCGGGTGACACGTCGTAGGTGACGCACTCCGGGTGACACATCGTAAATGACGCACTCCGGGTGTCATATCGTAAGTGATGCACTCTGGGTGCCAAATTGTAAGTGACAAACTCCGGGTGACACATTGTAAGTGACAAATTCTGGGTGACACATCGTAAGTGATGCACTCCAGGTGACACATTGCAAGTGATGCACTCTGGATGACACATCGTAAGCGAGTCACTTCGGGTGACACATCATAAGTGACACAATCTGGGTGACACATCGTAAGTGATGCACTCCGGGTGTCACATCATAAGTGACAAACTCTGGGTGACACATCGTAAGTGCCGCACTTCAGGTGACACATCGTAAGTGACTCACTTCGGGTGATACGTTCTATGTCCCGCACTCTTTGAGTGACACATCGTAAGTGACGCAATCCGGATGACACATCGTAAGTGACTCACTCCGGATGACACATCGTAAGTGACGAACTCCGGTTGACACATCGTAAGTACCGCACTCCGGATGACACATCGTAAGTGACGCACTCCGGGTGACACATCGTAAGTGACGCACTCCGGGTGACACATCGTAAGTGACGCATTCCGGGTGTCACATCGTAAGTGATGCACTCGAGGTGACACATCGTAAGTGACGCACTCCGGGTGACACATCGTAAGTGACGCATTCCGGGTGTCACATCGTAAGTGATGCACTCCGGGTGACACATCACAAGTGATGCACTCCGGGTGTCACATCGCAAGTGATGCACTCCGGGTGTCATATCGTAAGTGACGAACTCCGGGTGA
This sequence comes from Heptranchias perlo, assembly GCF_035084215.1. Taxonomy (NCBI): domain Eukaryota; kingdom Metazoa; phylum Chordata; class Chondrichthyes; order Hexanchiformes; family Hexanchidae; genus Heptranchias; species Heptranchias perlo. Next base: position 143,663 of record NW_027139461.1, read on the forward strand.
CACATTGTAAGTGACGCACTCCAGGTAACACATCGTAAGTGACGCACTCCGGGTGACACATCGTAAGTGACGCACTCCGGGTGACACATCGTAAGTGACGCACTCCGGGTGACACATCTTAAGTGATGCACTCCGGGTGACACGTCGTAGGTGACGCACTCCGGGTGACACATCGTAAATGACGCACTCCGAGTGACACATCGGAAGTGACGCACTCCGGGTGTCATATCGTAAGTGATGCACTCTGGGTGCCAAATTGTAAGTGACAAACTCCGGGTGACACATTGTAAGTGACAAATTCTGGGTGACACATCGTAAGTGATGCACTCCAGGTGACACATTGCAAGTGATGCACTCTGGATGACACATCGTAAGCGAGTCACTTCGGGTGACACATCATAAGTGACACAATCTGGGTGACACATCGTAAGTGATGCACTCCGGGTGTCACATCATAAGTGACAAACTCTGGGTGACACATCGTAAGTGCCGCACTTCAGGTGACACATCGTAAGTGACTCACTTCGGGTGATACGTTCTATGTCCCGCACTCTTTGAGTGACACATCGTAAGTGACGCAATCCGGATGACACATCGTAAGTGACTCACTCCGGATGACACATCGTAAGTGACGAACTCCGGTTGACACATCGTAAGTACCGCACTCCGGATGACACATCGTAAGTGACGCACTCCGGCGATACATCGTAAGTGATACACTCTGGGTGACACATCGTGAGTGACTCATTCTGGGTGACACATCTTAAGTGACGCAATCCAGATGACACATCGTAAGTGACGCACTCCGGCGACACATCGTAAGTGATACACTCCGGGTGACACATCATGAGTGACACATTCTGGGTGACACATCTTAAGTCACGCACTCCAGGTGACACATTATAAGTGACACACTCCAGGTGACACATCGTAATGACTCACTCGAGGTGACACATCGTATGTCACGCACTCCAGGTGACACATTATAAGTGATACACTCCGGGTGACACATCGTGAGTGACGCACTCCGGGTGACACATCGTAAGTGACGCATTCCGGGTGTCACATCGTAAGTGATGCACTCCAGGTGACACATCGTAAGTGACGCACTCCGGGTGACACATCGTAAGTGACGCATTCCGGGTGTCACATCGTAAGTGATGCACTCCGGGTGACACATCACAAGTGATGCACTCCGGGTGTCACATCGCAAGTGATGCACTCCGGGTGTCATATCGTAAGTGACGAACTCCGGGTGACACATTGTAAGTGACGCACTCCAGGTAACACATCGTAAGTGACGCACTCCGGGTGACACATCTTAAGTGACGCACTCCGGGTGACACATCGTAAGTGACGCACTCCGGGTGACACATCGTAAGTGACGCACTCCGGGTGACACATCGTAAGTGACGCACTCCGGGTGACACATCTTAAGTGATGCACTCCGGGTGACACGTCGTAGGTGACGCACTCCGGGTGACACATCGTAAATGACGCACTCCGGGTGTCATATCGTAAGTGATGCACTCTGGGTGCCAAATTGTAAGTGACAAACTCCGGGTGACACATTGTAAGTGACAAATTCTGGGTGACACATCGTAAGTGATGCACTCCAGGTGACACATTGCAAGTGATGCACTCTGGATGACACATCGTAAGCGAGTCACTTCGGGTGACACATCATAAGTGACACAATCTGGGTGACACATCGTAAGTGATGCACTCCGGGTGTCACATCATAAGTGACAAACTCTGGGTGACACATCGTAAGTGCCGCACTTCAGGTGACACATCGTAAGTGACTCACTTCGGGTGATACGTTCTATGTCCCGCACTCTTTGAGTGACACATCGTAAGTGACGCAATCCGGATGACACATCGTAAGTGACTCACTCCGGATGACACATCGTAAGTGACGAACTCCGGTTGACACATCGTAAGTACCGCACTCCGGATGACACATCGTAAGTGACGCACTCCGGCGATACATCGTAAGTGATACACTCTGGGTGACACATCGTGAGTGACTCATTCTGGGTGACACATCTTAAGTGACGCAATCCAGATGACACATCGTAAGTGACGCACTCCGGCGACACATCGTAAGTGATACACTCCGGGTGACACATCATGAGTGACACATTCTGGGTGACACATCTTAAGTCACGCACTCCAGGTGACACATTATAAGTGACACACTCCAGGTGACACATCGTAATGACTCACTCGAGGTGACACATCGTATGTCACGCACTCCAGGTGACACATTATAAGTGATACACTCCGGGTGACACATCGTGAGTGACGCACTCCGGGTGACACATCGTAAGTGACGCATTCCGGGTGTCACATCGTCAGTGATGCACTCCAGGTGACACATCGTAAGTGACGCACTCCGGGTGACACATCGTAAGTGACGCATTCCGGGTGTCACATCGTAAGTGATGCACTCCGGGTGACACATCACAAGTGATGCACTCCGGGTGTCACATCGCAAGTGATGCACTCCGGGTGTCATATCGTAAGTGACGAACTCCGGGTGACACATTGTAAGTGACGCACTCCAGGTAACACATCGTAAGTGACGCACTCCGGGTGACACATCTTAAGTGACGCACTCCGGGTGACACATCGTAAGTGACGCACTCCGGGTGACACATCGTAAGTGACGCACTCCGGGTGACACATCTTAAGTGATGCACTCCGGGTGACACGTCGTAGGTGACGCACTCCGGGTGACACATCGTAAATGACGCACTCCGGGTGACACATCGTAAGTGACGCACTCCGGGTGTCATATCGTAAGTGATGCACTCTGGGTGCCAAATTGTAAGTGACAAACTCCGGGTGACACATTGTAAGTGACAAATTCTGGGTGACACATCGTAAGTGATGCACTCCAGGTGACACATTGCAAGTGATGCACTCTGGATGACACATCGTAAGCGAGTCACTTCGGGTGACACATCATAAGTGACACAATCTGGGTGACACATCGTAAGTGATGCACTCCGGGTGTCACATCATAAGTGACAAACTCTGGGTGACACATCGTAAGTGCCGCACTTCAGGTGACACATCGTAAGTGACTCACTTCGGGTGATACGTTCTATGTCCCGCACTCTTTGAGTGACACATCGTAAGTGACGCAATCCGGATGATACATCGTAAGTGACTAACTCCGGATGACACATCGTAAGTGACGAACTCCGGGTGACACATCGTAAGTACCGCACTCCGGGTGACACATCGTGAGTGACTCATTCTGGGTGACACATCTTAAGTGACGCAATCCAGATGACACATCGTAAGTGACGCACTCCGGCGACACATCGTAAGTGATACACTCCGGGTGACACATCATGAGTGACACATTCTGGGTGACACATCTTAAGTCACGTACTCCAGGTGACACATTATAAGTGACACACTCCAGGTGACACATCGTAATGACTCACTCGAGGTGACACATCGTATGTCACGCACTCCAGGTGACACATTATAAGTGATACACTCCGGGTGACACATCGTGAGTGACGCACTCCGGGTGACACATCGTAAGTGACGCATTCCGGGTGTCACATCGTAAGTGATGCACTCCAGGTGACACATCGTAAGTGACGCACTCCGGGTGACACATCGTAAGTGACACATTCCGGGTGTCACATCGTAAGTGATGCACTCCGGGTGACACATCGCAAGTGATGCACTCCGGGTGTCATATCGTAAGTGACGAACTCCGGGTGACACATTGTAAGTGACGCACTCCAGGTAACACATCGTAAGTGACGCACTCCGGGTGACACATCTTAAGTGACGCACTCCGGGTGACACATCTTAAGTGACGCACTCCGGGTGACACATCGTAAGTGACGCACTCCGGGTGACACATCTTAAGTGATGCACTCCGGGTGACACGTCGTAGGTGACGCACTCCGGGTGACACATCGTAAGTGACGCACTCCGGGTGTCATATCGTAAGTGATGCACTCTGGGTGCCAAATTGTAAGTGACAAACTCCGGGTGACACATTGTAAGTGACAAATTCTGGGTGACACATCGTAAGTGATGCAATCCAGATGACACATCGTAAGTGACGCACTCCGGCGACACATCGTAAGTGATACACTCCGGGTGACACATCATGAGTGACACATTCTGGGTGACACATCTTAAGTCACGTACTCCAGGTGACACATTATAAGTGACACACTCCAGGTGACACATCGTAATGACTCACTCGAGGTGACACATCGTATGTCACGCACTCCAGGTGACACATTATAAGTGATACACTCCGGGTGACACATCGTGAGTGACGCACTCCGGGTGACACATCGTAAGTGACGCATTCCGGGTGTCACATCGTAAGTGATGCACTCCAGGTGACACATCGTAAGTGACGCACTCCGGGTGACACATCGTAAGTGACGCATTCCGGGTGTCACATCGTAAGTGATGCACTCCGGGTGACACATCGCAAGTGATGCACTCCGGGTGTCATATCGTAAGTGACGAACTCCGGGTGACACATTGTAAGTGACGCACTCCAGGTAACACATCGTAAGTGACGCACTCCGGGTGACACATCTTAAGTGACGCACTCCGGGTGACACATCTTAAGTGACGCACTCCGGGTGACACATCGTAAGTGACGCACTCCGGGTGACACATCTTAAGTGATGCACTCCGGGTGACACGTCGTAGGTGACGCACTCCGGGTGACACATCGTAAATGACGCACTCCGGGTGACACATCGTAAGTGACGCACTCCGGGTGTCATATCGTAAGTGATGCACTCTGGGTGCCAAATTGTAAGTGACAAATTCCGGGTGACACATTGTAAGTGACAAATTCTGGGTGACACATCGTAAGTGATGCACTCCAGGTGACACATTGCAAGTGATGCACTCTGGATGACACATCGTAAGCGAGTCACTTCGGGTGACACATCATAAGTGACACAATCTGGGTGACACATCGTAAGTGATGCACTCCGGGTGTCACATCATAAGTGACAAACTCTGGGTGACACATCGTAAGTGCCGCACTTCAGGTGACACATCGTAAGTGACTCACTTCGGGTGATACGTTCTATGTCCCGCACTCTTTGAGTGACACATCGTAAGTGACGCAATCCGGATGACACATCGTAAGTGACTCACTCCGGATGACACATCGTAAGTGACGAACTCCGGGTGACACATCGTAAGTACCGCACTCCGGGTGACACATCGTAAGTGACTCACTTTGGGTGACACATCATAAGTGACGCAATCCGGATGACACATCGTAAGTGACGCACTCCGGCGATACATCGTAAGTGATACACTCCGGGTGACACATCGTGAGTGACTCATTCTGGGTGACACATCTTAAGTGACGCAATCCAGATGACACATCGTAAGTGACGCACTCCGGCGACACATCGTAAGTGATACACTCCGGGTGACACATCATGAGTGACACATTCTGGGTGACACATCTTAAGTCACGCACTCCAGGTGACACATTATAAGTGACACACTCCAGGTGACACATCGTAATGACTCACTCGAGGTGACACATCGTATGTCACGCACTCCAGGTGACACATTATAAGTGATACACTCCGGGTGACACATCGTGAGTGACTCATTCTGGGTGACACATCTTAAGTGACGCAATCCAGATGACACATCGTAAGTGACGCACTCCGGCGACACATCGTAAGTGATACACTCCGGGTGACACATCATGAGTGACACATTCTGGGTGACACATCTTAAGTCACGCACTCCAGGTGACACATTATAAGTGACACACTCCAGGTGACACATCGTAATGACTCACTCCAGGTGACACATTGTATGTCACGCACTCCAGGTGACACATTATAAGTGACACACTCCGGGTTACACATCGTAAGTGACGCACTCTGGGTGGCACATCATAAGTGATGCATTCTGGGTGTCACATCGTAAGTGACGCACTTCAGGTGACATGTCATAAGTGATGCACTAGGGTGACACATCGTAAGTGACGCACTTCGGGTGACACATCGTAAGTGACACACTCTGGGTGACACATCATAATGACTCACTCCGGGTTACACTCCGTAAGTGATGCTCCAGATGACACATCATAATTGATGCACTCCGGGTGACCCATCGTTAGTGAAGCACTCTGGGTGACACATCGTAAGTGATGCTCTGGGTGACACATCGCAAGTGATGCACTCTGGGTGGCACATCGTAAGTGAAGCAATCTGGGTGTCACATTGTAAGTGACGTGCTCTGGGTGACACATCATAAGCGACTCACTTCAGGTGACATATCGTAAGTGACGCACTTCGGGTGACACATCATAAGTGACGCACTTCGGGTGACACATCGTAAGTGACGCACTCCGGGTGACACATCATAAGTGATGCTCCAGATGACACATCATAAGTGACGCACTTCGGGTGACCCATCGTGAGTGAAGCATTCTGGGTGACACATCGTAAGTGATACTCCGGGTGACACAACGTAAGTGATGCACTCCGGGTGACACATCGTAAGTGACACACTCGAGTTATCCCATCGTAAGTGATGCACTCCGGGTGACACATCGTAAGTGACACATTCAGGGTGTCATATCGTCAGTGATGCACTCCGGGTGCCAAATTGTAAGTGACGCACTCCGGGTGCCAAATTTTAAGTGACGCACTCCGGGTGTCATATCGTAAGTGACGCACTCCAGGTGACACATCGTAAGTGACGCACTCCAGGTGACACATCGTAAGTGACGCACTCCGGGTGACACATCGTAAGTGACGCACTCCGGGTGTCATATCGTCAGTGACACACTCCGGGTGTCATATCGTCAGTGACGCACTCCGGGTGACACATCGCAAGTGATGCACTCCGGGTGTCATATCGTAAGTGACGAACTCCGGGTGACACATTGTAAGTGACGCACTCCAGGTAACACATCGTAAGTGACGCACTCCGGGTGACACATCTTAAGTGACGCACTCCGGGTGACACATCTTAAGTGACGCACTCCGGGTGACACATCGTAAGTGACACACTCGAGTTATCCCATCGTAAGTGATGCACTCCGGGTGACACATCGTAAGTGACACATTCAGGGTGTCATATCGTCAGTGATGCACTCCGGGTGCCAAATTGTAAGTGACGCACTCCGGGTGCCAAATTTTAAGTGACGCACTCCGGGTGTCATATCGTAAGTGACGCACTCCAGGTGACACATCGTAAGTGACGCACTCCAGGTGACACATCGTAAGTGACGCACTCCGGGTGACACATCGTAAGTGACGCACTCCGGGTGTCATATCGTCAGTGACACACTCCGGGTGTCATATCGTCAGTGACGCACTCCGGGTGACATATCGTCAGTGACGCACTCCGGGTGTCATATCGTCAGTGACGCACTCCAGGTGTCATATCGCAAGTGACGCACTCCGGGTGACATATCGTCAGTGACACACTCCGGGTGTCATATCGTAAGTGACGCACTCCGGGTGACATATCGTAAGTGACGCACTCCGGGTGACACATCGTCAGTGACACACTCCGGGTGTCACATCGTAAGTGACGCACTCTGGGTGCCAAATTGTAAGTGACGCACTCCGGGTGTCACATCGTTAGTGACGCACTCCGGGTGACATATCGTAAGTGACGCACTCCGGGTGACACATCGTAAGTGACGCACTCTGGGTGCCAAATTGGAAGTGACGCACTCCGGGTGTGACATCGTAAGTGACGCACTCCGGGTGTCATATCGTAAGTGACGCACTCCGGGTGCCAAATCGTAAGTGACGCACTCCGGGTGTCATATCGTAAGTGACGCACTCCGGGTGTCAAATTGTAAGTGACGCACTCCGGGTGTCATATCGTAAGCGACGCACGCCGGGTGTCAAATTGTAAGTGACGCACTCCGGGTGTCATATCGTCAGTGACACACTCCGGGTGACACATCGTAAGTGACGCACTCCGGGTGTCATACCGTAAGTGACGCACTCCGGGTGTCATATTGTAAGTGACGCACTCCGGCTGTCATATCGTAAATGACGCACTCCGGGTGTCAAATTGTAAGTGACGCACTCCGGGTGTCATATCGTAATTGACGCACTCCGGGTGTCAAATTGTAAGTGACGCACTCCAGGTGCCCAATTGTAAGTGACGCACTCCGGGTGTCACATCGTCAGTGACGCACTCCGGGTGTCATATTGTAAGTGACGCACTCCGGGTGTCATATCGTAAGTGACGCACTCCAGGTGTCAAATTGTAAGTGACGCACTCCGGGTGTCATATCGTAAGTGACGCACTCCGGGTGTCAAATTGTAAGTGACGCACTCCGGGTGTCAAATTGTAAGTGACGCACTCCGGGTGTCATATCGTAAGTGATGCAGTCCGGGTGTCATATCTTAAGTGACGCACTCCGGGTGTCATATCGTAAGTGATGCACTCCGGGTGTCATATTGTAAGTGACGCACTGCGGGTGACATATCGTAAGTGACGCACTCCGGGTGTCATATCGTCAGTGACACACTCCGGGTGACATATCGTCAGTGACGCACTCCGGGTGACATATCGTAAGTGATGCACTCCGGGTGACACATCGTAAGTGACGCACTCTGGGTGCCAAATTGTAAGTGACGCACTCCGGGTGTCACATCGTAAGTGACGCACTCCGGGTGTCATATCGTAAGTGACGCACTCTGGGTGCCAAATTGTAAGTGACGCACTCCGGGTGTCACATCGTAAGTGATGCACTCCGGGTGTCATATCGTCAGTGACGCACTCCGGGTGACATATCGTAAGTGACGCACTCCGGGTGACACATCGTAAGTGACGCACACCGGGTGACACATCGTAAGTGACGCACTCCGGGTGACATATCGTAAGTGACGCACTCCGGGTGCCAAATTGTAAGTGACGCACTCCGGGTGTCAAATAGCAAGTGACGCACTCCGGGTGTCAAATCGTAAGTGACGCACTCCGGGTGTCATATCGTAAGTGACGCACTCCGGGTGTCATATCGTAAGTGACGCACTCCGGGTGCCAAATGGTAAGTGACGCACTCCGGGTGTCATATCGTAAGTGACACACTCCGGGTGTCAAATTGTAAGTGACGCACTCCGGGTGTCATATCGTAAGTGACGCACTCCGGGTGTCAAATTGTAAGTGACGCACTCCGGGTGTCATATCGTCAGTGACACACTCCGGGTGACACATCGTAAGTGACGCACTCCGGGTGTCATATCGTAAGTGACGCACTCCGGGTGTCATATTGTAAGTGACACACTCCGGGTGTCATATCGTAAGTGACGCACTCCGGGTGTCAAATTGTAAGTGACGCACTCCGGGTGTCATATTGTAAGTGACGCACTCCGGGTGTCATATCGTAAGTGACACACTCCGGGTGTCAAATTGTAATTGACGCACTCCAGGTGCCCAATTGTAGGTGACGCACTCCGGGTGTCATATCGTAAGTGACGCACTCCGGGTGTCATATCGTAAGTGACGCACTCCGGGTGTCATATCGTAAGTGACGCACTCCAGGTGTCAAATTGTAAGTGACGCACTCCGGGTGTCAAATTGTAAGTGACGCACACCGGGTGTCATATCGTCAGTGACGCACTCCAGGTGTCAAATTGTAAGTGACGCACACCGGGTGTCATATCGTCAGTGACGCACTCCAGGTGTCAAATCGTAAGTGATGCACTCCGGGTGTCAAATTGTAAGTGACGCACACCGGGTGTCATATCGTCAGTGACGCACTCCAGGTGTCAAATTGTAAGTGACGCACTCCGGGTGTCATATCGTAAGTGACGCACTCCGGGTGTCAAATTGTAAGTGACGCACTCCAGGTGTCATATCGTAAGTGACGCACTCCGGGTGCCAAATGGTAATTGACGCACTCCTGGTGTCAAATCGTCAATGACGCACTCCGGGTGTCATATCGTCAGTGACGCACTCCGGGTGTCATATCGTAAGTGACGCACTCCGGGTGTCATATCGTCAGTGACGCACTCCGGGTGTCACATCGTAAGTGACGCACTCCGGGTGTCATATCGTCAGTGACGCACTCCGGGTGTCATATCGTAAGTGACGCACTCCGGGTGTCATATCGTAAGTGACGCACTCCGGGTGCCAAATTGTAAGTGACGCACTCCGGGTGCCAAATCGTAAGTGACGCACTCCGGGTGTCATATCGTAAGTGACGCACTCCGGGTGTCATATCGTAAGTGACGCACTCCGGGTGCCAAATTGTAAGTGAAGCACACCGGGTGCCAAATTGTAAGTGACGCACTCCGGGTGTCATATCGTAAGTGACGCACTCCGGGTGTCACATCGTCAGTGACGCACTCCGGGTGTCACATCGTAAGTGACGCACTCTGGGTGTCATATCGCAAGTGACGCACTCTGGGTGTCATATCGTAAGTAACGCACTCTGGGTGTCACATCGTAAGTGACGCACTCTGGGTGTCATATCGCAAGTGATGCACTCTGGATGACACATCGTAAGCGAGTCACTTCGGGTGACACATCATAAGTGACACAATCTGGGTGACACATCGTAAGTGATGCACTCCGGGTGTCACATCATAAGTGACAAACTCTGGGTGACACATCGTAAGTGCCGCACTTCAGGTGACACATCGTAAGTGACTCACTTCGGGTGATACGTTCTATGTCCCGCACTCTTTGAGTGACACATCGTAAGTGACGCAATCCGGATGACACATCGTAAGTGACTCACTCCGGATGACACATCGTAAGTGACGAACTCCGGGTGACACATCGTAAGTACCGCACTCCGGGTGACACATCGTAAGTGACTCACTTTGGGTGACACATCATAAGTGACGCAATCCGGATGACACATCGTAAGTGACGCACTCCGGCGATACATCGTAAGTGATACACTCCGGGTGACACATCGTGAGTGACTCATTCTGGGTGACACATCTTAAGTGACGCAATCCAGATGACACATCGTAAGTGACGCACTCCGGCGACACATCGTAAGTGATACACTCCGGGTGACACATCATGAGTGACACATTCTGGGTGACACATCTTAAGTCACGCACTCCAGGTGACACATTATAAGTGACACACTCCAGGTGACACATCGTAATGACTCACTCCAGGTGACACATTGTATGTCACGCACTCCAGGTGACACATTATAAGTGACACACTCCGGGTTACACATCGTAAGTGACGCACTCTGGGTGGCACATCATAAGTGATGCATTCTGGGTGTCACATCGTAAGTGACGCACTTCAGGTGACATGTCATAAGTGATGCACTAGGGTGACACATCGTAAGTGACGCACTTCAGGTGACATGTCATAAGTGATGCACTAGGGTGACACATCAAAAGTGACGCACTTCGGGTGACACATCGTAAGTGACACACTCTGGGTGACACATCATAATGACTCACTCCGGGTTACACTCCGTAAGTGATGCTCCAGATGACACATCATAAGTGACGCACTTCGGGTGACCCATCGTGAGTGAAGCATTCTGGGTGACACATCGTAAGTGATACTCCGGGTGACACAACGTAAGTGATGCACTCCGGGTGACACATCGTAAGTGACACACTCGAGTTATCCCATCGTAAGTGATGCACTCCGGGTGACACATCGTAAGTGACACATTCAGGGTGTCATATCGTCAGTGATGCACTCCGGGTGCCAAATTGTAAGTGACGCACTCCGGGTGTCATATCGTAAGTGACGCAGTCCGGGTGTCATATTGTAAGTGACGCACTCCAGGTGTCATATCTTAAGTGACGCACTCCGGGTGTCATATCGGATGTGACGCACTCCGGGTGTCATATTGTAAGTGACGCACTCCGGGTGTCAAATTGTAAGTGACGCACTCCGGGTGTCATATCGTAAGTGACGCACTCCGGGTGTCACATCGTAAGTGACGCACTCCGGGTGTCAAATTGTAAGTGACGCACTCCAGGTGTCATATCTTAAGTGACGCACTCCGGGTGTCATATCGGATGTGACGCACTCCGGGTGTCATATTGTAAGTGACGCACTCCGGGTGTCAAATTGTAAGTGACGCACTCCGGGTGTCATATCGTAAGTGACGCACTCCGGGTGTCACATCGTAAGTGACGCACTCCGGGTGTCACATCGTAAGTGACGCACTCCGGGTGCCAAATTGTAAGTGACGCACTCCGGGTGTCATATCGTAAGTGACGCACTCCAGGTGTCACATCGTAAGTGACGCACTCCGGGTGTCATATCGTCAGTGACGCACTCCGGGTGCCAAATTGTAAGTGACGCACTCGGGGTGTCATATCGTCAGTGACGCACTCCGGGTGTCATATCATCAGTGACGCACTCCGGGTGTCACATCGTAAGTGACGCACTCCGGGTGTCATATCGTCAGTGACGAACTCCTGGTGCCAAATTCTAAGTGACGCACTCCGGGTGTCATATCGTAAGTGACGCACTCCGGGTGTCATATCGTCAGTGACGCACTCCGGGTGACAAATTGTAAGTGACGCACTCCGGGTGTCAAATTGTAAGTGACGCACTCCGGGTGTCAAATCGTAAGTGACGCACTCCGGGTGTCAAATCGTAAGTGACGCACTCCGGGTGTCATATCGTAAGTGACGCACTCCGGGTGTCAAATCGTAAGTGACGCACTCCGGGTGTCAAATTGTAAGTGACGCACTCCGGGTGTCATATCGTAAGTGACGCACTCCGGGTGTCAAATTGTAAGTGACGCACTCCGGATGTCAAATTGTGAGTGACGCACACCGGGTGTCATATCGTAAGTGACGCACTCCGGTTGTCATATCGTAAGTGACGCACTCCGGGTGTCAAATTGTGAGTGACGCACTCCGGGTGACAAATTGTAAGTGACGCACTCCGGGTGTCAAATTGTAAGTGACGCACTCCGGGTGTCAAATTGTAAGTGACGCACTCCGGGTGTCAAATCGTAAGTGACGCACTCCGGGTGTCATATCGTAAGTGACGCACTCCGGGTGTCAAATTGTAAGTGACGCACTCCGGGTGTCAAATTGTAAGTGACGCACTCCGGTTGTCATATCGTAAGTGACGCACTCCAGGTGTCCAATTGTAAGTGACACACTCCAGGTGTCAAATTTTAAGTGACGCACTCCAGGTGTCCAATCGTAAGTGACGCACTCCGGGTGTCATAACGTAAGTGACGCACTCCGGGTGTCATATCGTCAGTGACGCACTCCGGGTGTCATATCGTAAGTGACGCACTCCGGGTGTCATATCGTCAGTGACGCACTCCGGGTGTCATATCGTCAGTGACGCACTCCGGGTGTCATATCGTCAGTGACGCACTCCGGGTGTCATATCGTAAGTGACGCACTCCGGGTGTCATATCGTCAGTGACGCACTCCGGGTGTCATATCGTAAGTGACGCACTCCGGGTGTCATATCGTCAGTGACGCACTCCGGGTGTCATATCTTAAGTGACGCACTCCGGGTGTCATATCGTCAGTGACGCACTCCGGGTGTCATATCGTAAGTGACGCACTCCGGGTGTCATATCGTAAGTGACTCACTCCGGGTGCCAAATTCGAAGTGACGCACTCCGGGTGTCAAATCGTCAGTGACGCACTCCGGGTGTCATATCGTAAGTGACGCACTCTGGGTGTCATATCGTAAATGATGCACTCCGGGTGTCATATCGTCAGTGACGCACTCCGGGTGTCACATCGTAAGTGACGCACTCTGGGTGTCATATCGTAAGTGACGCACTCCTGGTGTCACATCGTAAGTGACGCACTCCGGGTGTCATATCGTCAGTGACGCACTCCGGGTGTCACATCGTAAGTGACGCACTCTGGGTGTCATATCGTCAGTGACGCACTCCGGGTGTCATATTGTAAGTGACGCACTCCGGGTGTCAAATTGTAAGTGACGCACTCCAGGTGTCATATCTTAAGTGACGCACTCCGGGTGTCATATCGTAAGTGATGCACTCCAGGTGTCATATTGTAAGTGACGCACTCCGGGTGTCAAATTGTAAGTGACGCACTCCAGGTGTCATATCTTAAGTGACGCTATCCGGGTGTCATATTGTAAGTGATGCACTCCGGGTGTCAAATTGTAAGTGACGCACTCCGGGTGTCAAATTGTAAGTGACGCACTCTGGGTGTCATATCGTAAGTGACGCACTCCGGGTGTCATATCGTCAGTGATGCACTCCGGGTGTCATATTGTAAGTGATGCACTCCAGGTGTCCAACTGTAAGTGACGCACTCCGGGTGTCATATCGTAAGTGACGCACTCCGGGTGCCAAATTGTAAGTGACGCACTCCGGGTGTCATATTGTAAGTGACGCACTCCGGGTGTCACATCTTAAGTGACGCACTCCAGGTGTCACATCGTAAGTGACGCACTCCGGGTGTCATATCGTCAGTGACGCACTCCGGGTGCCAAATTGTAAGTGACGCACTCGGGGTGTCATATCGTCAGTGACGCACTCCGGGTGTCATATCGTAAGTGACGCACTCCGGGTGTCACATCTTAAGTGACGCACTCCAGGTGTCACATCTTAAGTGACGCACTCCGGGTGTCATATCGTCAGTGACGCACTCCGGGTGCCAAATTGTAAGTGACGCACTCGGGGTGTCATATCGTCAGTGACGCACTCCGGGTGTCATATCGGAAGTGACGCACTCCTGGTGTCACATCGTAAGTGACGCACTCCGGGTGTCATATCGTCAGTGACGCACTCCGGGTGTCATATCGTAAGTGACGCCCTCCGGGTGTCACATCGTCTGTGACGCACTCCGGGTGTCATATCGTAAGTGACGCAATCCAGGTGTCATATCGTCAGTGACGCACTCCGGGTGTCATATCGTAAGTGACGCACTCCGGGTGCCAAATTGTAAGTGACGCACTCCGGGTGTCACATCGTAAGTGACGCACTCCGGGTGTCATATCGTCAGTGACGCACTCCGGGTGTCATATCGTAAGTGACGCACTCCGGGTGCCAAATTCTAAGTGACGCACTCCGGGTGTCATATCGTAAGTGACGCACTCCGGGTGTCATATCGTAAGTGACGCAATCCGGGTGTCATATCGTAAGGGACGCACTCCGGGTGCCAAATTGTAAGTGACGCACTCCGGGTGTCAAATCGTCAGTGACGCACTCCGGGTGTCATATCGTAAGTGACGCACTGCGGGTGCCAAATCGTAAGTGACGCACTCCGGGTGTCATATCGTCAGTGACGCACTCCGGGTGTCACATCGTAAGTGACGCACTCCGGGTGTCATATCGTAAGTGACGCACTCCGGGTGACACATCGTAAGTGACGCACTCCGGGTGCCAAATTGTAAGTGACGCACTCCGGGTGTCATATTGTAAGTAACGCACTCCGGGTGCCAAATTCTAAGTGACGCACTCCGGGTGTCATATCGCAAGTGACGCACTCCGGGTGTCATATCGTAAGTGACGCACTCCGGGTGTCATATCGTAAGTGACGCACTCCGGGTGCCAAATGGTAATTGACACACTCCTGGTGTCAAATCGTCAATGACGCACTCCGGGTGCCAAATTGTAAGTGACGCACTCCGGGTGTCATATCGTCAGTGACGCACTCCGGGTGTCATATCGTAAGTGACGCACTCCGGGTGTCATATCGTAAGTAACGCACTCCGGGTGCCAAATTCTAAGTGACGCACTCCGGGTGTCATATCGCAAGTGACTCACTCCGGGTGTCATATCGTAAGTGACGCACTCCGGGTGTCATATCGTAAGTGACGCACTCCGGGTGCCAAATGGTAATTGACGCACTCCTGGTGTCAAATCGTCAATGACGCACTCCGGGTGTCATATCGTCAGTGACGCACTCCGGGTGTCATATCGTAAGTGACGCACTCCGGGTGTCATATCGTCAGTGACGCACTCCGGGTGTCACATCGTAAGTGACGCACTCCGGGTGTCATATCGTCAGTGACGCACTCCGGGTGTCATATCGTAAGTGACGCACTCCGGGTGTCATATCGTAAGTGACGCACTCCGGGTGCCAAATTGTAAGTGACGCACTCCGGGTGCCAAATCGTAAGTGACGCACTCCGGGTGTCATATCGTAAGTGACGCACTCCAGGTGTCATATCGTCAGTGACGCACTCCGGGTGTCACATCGTAAGTGACGCACTGCGGGTGCCAAATTGTAAGCGACGCACTCCGGGTGTCATAACGTCAGTGACGCACTCCGGGTGTCACATCGTAAGTGACGCACTCCGGGTGTCATATCGTCAGTGACGCACTCCGGGTGTCATATCGTAAGTGACGCACTCCGG
Source organism: Heptranchias perlo (assembly GCF_035084215.1). Classification (NCBI taxonomy): domain Eukaryota; kingdom Metazoa; phylum Chordata; class Chondrichthyes; order Hexanchiformes; family Hexanchidae; genus Heptranchias; species Heptranchias perlo. The sequence goes on from NW_027139461.1 coordinate 159,986, forward strand.
GTGTCATATCGTAAGTGACGCACTCCGGGTGTCATATCCTAAGTGACGCACTCCGGGTGCCAAATTTTAATTGACGCACTCCGGGTGTCAAATCGTCAATGACGCACTCTGGGTGTCATATCGTAAGTGACGCACTCCGGGTGTCATATCGTCAGTGACGCACTCTGGGTGTCATATCGTAAGTGACGCACTCCGGGTGCCAAATTGTAAGTGACGCACTCCGGGTGCCAAATTGTAAGTGACGCACTCCGGGTGTCATATCGTAAGTGACGCACTCCGGGTGTCATATCGTAAGTGACGCATTCCGGGTGCCAAATCGTAAGTGACGCACTCCGGGTGTCATATCGTAAGTGACGCACTCCGGGTGTCACATCGTCAGTGACGCACTCCGGGTGTCATATCGTCAGTGACGCATTCCGGGTGTCACATCGTAAGTGACGCACTCTGGGTGTCATATTGTAAGTGACGCACTCTGTGTGCCAAATTCTAAGTGACGCACTCCGGGTGTCATATCGTCAGTGACGCACTCCGGGTGTCATATCGTAAGTGACGCCCTCCGGGTGTCACATCGTCTGTGACGCACTCCGGGTGTCATATCGTAAGTGACGCACTCCGGGTGTCATATCGTCAGTGACGCACTCCGGGTGTCATATCGTAAGTGACGCACTTCGGGTGCCAAATCGTAAGTGACGCACTCCGGGTGTCACATCGTAAGTGACGCACTCCGGGTGTCATATCGTCAGTGACGCACTCCGGGTGTCATATCGTAAGTGACGCACTCCGGGTGCCAAATTGTAAGTGACGCACTCCGGGTGTCACATCGTAAGTGACGCACTCCGGGTGTCATATCGTAAGTGACGCAATCCGGGTGTCATATCGTAAGTGACGCACTCCGGGTGCCAAATTGTAAGTGACGCACTCCGGGTGTCAAATCGTCAGTGACGCACTCCGGGTGTTATATCGTAAGTGACGCACTCCGGGTGCCAAATTGTCAGTGGCGCACTCCGGGTGTCATATCGTCAGTGACGCACTCCGGGTGTCACATCGTAAGTGACGCACTCTGGGTGTCATATCGTCAGTGACGCACTCCGGGTGCCAAATTGTAAGTGACGCACTCCGGGTGTCATATCGTAAGTAACGCACTCCGGGTGCCAAATTCTAAGTGACGCACTCCGGGTGTCATATCTTAAGTGACGCACTCCGGGTGTCATATCGTAAGTGACGCACTCCAGGTGTCATATCGTAAGTGACGAACTCCGGGTGTCATATCGTAAGTGACGCACTCCGGGTGCCAAATTGTAATTGACGCACTCCGGGTGTCAAATCGTCAATGACGCACTCCGGGTGTCATATCGTAAGTGACGCATTCCGGGTGCCAAATCGTAAGTGACGCACTCCGGGTGTCAAATCGTCAATGACGCACTCTGGGTGTCATATCGTAAGTGACGCACTCCGGGTGTCATATCGTCAGTGACGCACTCTGGGTGTCATATCGTAAGTAACGCACTCCGGGAGTCATATCGTAAGTGATGCACTCCGGTTGTCACATCGTAAGTGACGCACTCCGGGTGTCATATCGTAAGTGACGCACTCCGGGTGCCAAATTGTAAGTGACGCACTCCGGGTGCCAAATTGTAAGTGACGCACTCCGGGTGTCATATCGTAAGTGACGCACTCCGGGTGTCATATCGTAAGTGACGCATTCCGGGTGCCAAATCGTAAGTGACGCACTCCGGGTGTCATATCGTAAGTGACGCACTCCGGGTGTCACATCGTCAGTGACGCACTCCGGGTGTCACATCGTCAGTGACGCATTCCGGGTGTCACATCGTAAGTGACGCACTCTGGGTGTCATATTGTAAGTGACGCACTCTGTGTGCCAAATTCTAAGTGACGCACTCCGGGTGTCATATCGTCAGTGACGCACTCCGGGTGTCATATCGTAAGTGACGCCCTCCGGGTGTCACATCGTCTGTGACGCACTCCGGGTGTCATATCGTAAGTGACGCACTCCGGGTGTCATATCGTCAGTGACGCACTCTGGGTGTCATATCGTAAGTGACGCACTTCGGGTGCCAAATCATAAGTGACGCACTCCGGGTGTCACATCGTAAGTGACGCACTCCGGGTGTCATATCGTCAGTGACGCACTCCGGGTGTCATATCGTAAGTGACGCACTCCGGGTGCCAAATTGTAAGTGACGCACTCCGGGTGTCATATCGTCAGTGACGCACTCCGGGTGTCACATCGTAAGTGACGCACTCTGGGTGTCATATCGTCAGTGACGCACTCCGGGTGCCAAATTGTAAGTGACGCACTCCGGGTGTCATATCGTAAGTAACGCACTCCGGGTGCCAAATTCTAAGTGACGCACTCCGGGTGTCATATCTTAAGTGACGCACTCCGGGTGTCATATCGTAAGTGACGCACTCCAGGTGTCATATCGTAAGTGACGAACTCCGGGAGTCATATCGTAAGTGATGCACTCCGGGTGCCAAATTGTAATTGACGCACTCCGGGTGTCAAATCGTCAATGACGCACTCCGGGTGTCATATCGTAAGTGACGCACTCCGGGAGTCATATCGTCAGTGACGCACTCCGGGTGTCACATCGTAAGTGACGCACTCTGGGTGTCATATCATCAGTGACGCACTCCGGGTGTCATATCGTAGGTGACGCACTCCGGGTGTCATATCGTAAGTAACGCACTCCGGGTGCCAAATTGTAAGTGACGCAGTCCGGGTGCCAAATTGTAACTGACGCACTCCGGGTGTCATATCGTAAGTGACGCACTCCGGGTGTCATATCGTAAGTGACGCACTCTGGGTGTCATATCGTAAGTGACGCACTCTGGGTGTCATATCGTAAGTAATGCACTCTGGGTGTCATATCGTAAGTGACGCACTCCGGGTGTCACATCGTAAGTGATGCACTCCGGGTGTCACATCGTAAGTGACGCACTCCGGGTGTCATATCGTCAGTGACGCACTCCAGGTGTCACATCGTAAGTGACGCACTCTTGGTGTCATATCGTAAGTGACGCACTCCGGGTGTCATATCGTAAGTGACGCACTCTGGGTGTCATATCGTAAGTGACGCACTCCGAGTGTCATATCGTAAGTGACGCACTCCGGGTGTCATATCTTAAGTGACGCACTCCGGGTGTCATATCATAAGTGACGCACTCTGGGTGTCATATCGTAAGTGACGCACTCCGGGTGTCATATTGTCAGTGACGCACTCCGGGTGTCATATCGTAAGTGACGCACTCCGGGTGACACATCGTAAGTGACGCACTCTGGGTGACACATTGTAAGTGACAAACTCCGGGTGACACATCGTAAGTGACGCACTCTGGGTGACACATCATAAGCGCTGCAATCCAGGTAACACATGGTAATGACTCCGGGTTACACATCGTAAGTGACGCACTCCGGCTGACACATCGTAAGTGACGCAATCCAGGTGAGACATCATAATGACTCACTCCGGGTTACACATCGTAATTGATGCTCCGGGTGACACATCGGAAGTGATGCACTCCGGGTGACACATCGTAAGTGACGAACTCCATGTGACACATCGGAAGTGACTCATTTTGGGTGACACATCGTAAGTGATGCAATCCGGGTGACACATCGTAAATGATGCACCCCAGGTGACACATCGTAAGTGCCGCACTACGGCAACACATTGTAAGTGATGCACTCCGGGTGACACATCGTAAGTGACGCACTCCGGCGACACATTGTAAGTGACGCACTCCGGCGACACATCGTAAGTGACGCACTCCGGCGACACATCGTAAGTGCCGCACCCCAGGTGACACATCGTAAGTGCCGCACTACGGCAACACATTGTAAGTGATGCGCTCCGGGTGACACATCGTAAGTGCCGCACTCTGGGTGTCACATCGTAAGTGATGCAATCCGGATGACACATCGTAAGTGATGCACTCCGGCGACACATCGTGAGTGACTCACTCCGGCGACACATCGTAAGTGACGCACCCCAGGTGACACATCGTAAGTGCCGCACTCCGGGTGTCACATCGTAAGTGACGATCTCCGGGTAACACACCGGAAGTGACTCATTTTGGGTGACACATCGTAAGTGGCGCACACCGGGTGACACATCGTAAGTGATGCACTCCGGGTGACACATCGTAAGTGACGCACTCCGGCGACACATCGTAAGTGACACACTCCGGGTGACACATTGTAAGTGTCGAACTCTGGGTGTCATATCATCAGTGATGCACTCCAGGTGAATCATCATAAGTGACGCACTCGGGGTGAAACATCTTAAGGGCCACACTCCGGCTGACACATCGTAAGTGCCGCACTCTGGGTGTCACATCGTAAGTGACGCACTCCGGGAGTCATATCGTAAGTGATGCACTCCGGTTGTCACATCGTAAGTGACGCACTCCGGGTGTCATATCGTAAGTGAAGCACTCCGGGTGCCAAATTGTAAGTGACGCACTCCGGGTGCCAAATTGTAAGTGACGCACTCCGGGTGTCATATCGTAAGTGACGCACTCCGGGTGTCATATCGTAAGTGACGCACTCCGGGTGTCATATCGTAAGTGACGCACTCCGGGTGTCACATCGTCAGTGACGCAATCCGGGTGTCACATCGTCAGTGACGCATTCCGGGTGTCACATCGTAAGTGACGCACTCTGGGTGTCATATTGTAAGTGACGCACTCTGTGTGCCAAATTCTAAGTGACGCACTCCGGGTGTCATATCGTCAGTGACGCACTCCGGGTGTCATATCGTAAGTGACGCCCTCCGGGTGTCACATCGTCTGTGACGCACTCCGGGTGTCATATCGTAAGTGACGCACTCCGGGTGTCATATCGTCAGTGACGCACTCCGGGTGTCATATCGTAAGTGACGCACTTCGGGTGCCAAATCGTAAGTGACGCACTCCGGGTGTCACATCGTAAGTGACGCACTCCGGGTGTCATATCGTCAGTGACGCACTCCGGGTGTCATATCGTAAGTGACGCACTCCGGGTGCCAAATTGTAAGTGACGCACTCCGGGTGTCACATCGTAAGTGACGCACTCCGGGTGTCATATCGTAAGTGACGCAATCCGGGTGTCATATCGTAAGTGACGCACTCCGGGTGCCAAATTGTAAGTGACGCACTCCGGGTGTCAAATCGTCAGTGACGCACTCCGGGTGTTATATCGTAAGTGACGCACTCCGGGTGCCAAATTGTAAGTGACGCACTCCGGGTGTCATATCGTCAGTGACGCACTCCGGGTGTCACATCGTAAGTGACGCACTCTGGGTGTCATATCGTCAGTGACGCACTCCGGGTGCCAAATTGTAAGTGACGCACTCCGGGTGTCATATCGTAAGTAACGCACTCCGGGTGCCAAATTCTAAGTGACGCACTCCGGGTGTCATATCTTAAGTGACGCACTCCGGGTGTCATATCGTAAGTGACGCACTCCAGGTGTCATATCGTAAGTGACAAACTCCGGGTGTCATATCGTAAGTGACGCACTCCGGGTGCCAAATTGTAATTGACGCACTCCGGGTGTCAAATCGTCAATGACGCACTCCGGGTGTCATATCGTAAGTGACGCACTCCGGGAGTCATATCGTCAGTGACGCACTCCGGGTGTCACATCGTAAGTGACGCACTCTGGGTGTCATATCATCAGTGACGCACTCCGGGTGTCATATCGTAAGTGACGCACTCCGGGTGTCATATCGTAAGTAACGCACTCCGGGTGCCAAATTGTAAGTGACGCACTCCGGGTGCCAAATTGTAACTGACGCACTCTGGGTGTCATATCGTAAGTGAAGCACTCTGGGTGTCATATCGTAAGTAACGCACTCTGGGTGTCATATCGTAAGTGACGCACTCCAGGTGTCACATCGTACGTGACGCACTCCAGGTGCCAAATTGTAAGTGACGCACTCCGGGTGTCATATCGTCAGTGACGCACTCTGGGTGTCACATCGTAAGTGACGCACTGCGGGTGTCAAATCGTAAGCGACGCACTCCGGGTGTCATATCGTCAGTGACGCACTCCGGGTGTCATATCGTCAGTGACGCACTCCGGGTGTCATATCGTAAGTGACGCCCTCCGGGTGTCACATCGTCTGTGACGCACTCCGGGTGTCATATCGTAAGTGACGCACTCCGGGTGTCATATCGTCAGTGACGCACTCCGGGTGTCATATCGTAAGTGACGCACTCCGGGTGCCAAATCGTAAGTGACGCACTCCGGGTGTCACATCGTAAGTGACGCACTCCGGGTGTCATATCGTCAGTGACGCACTCCGGGTGTCATATCGTAAGTAACGCACTCCGGGTGCCAAATTCTAAGTGACGCACTCCGGGTGTCATATCGTAAGTGACGCACTCCGGGTGTCATATCGTAAGTGACGCACTCCGGGTGTCATATCGTAAGTGACGAACTCCGGGTGTCATATCGTAAGTGACGCACACCGGGTGCCAAATTGTAATTGACGCACTCCGGGTGTCAAATCGTCAATGACGCACTCCGGGTGTCATATCGTAAGTGACGCACTCCGGGAGTCATATCGTCAGTGACGCACTCCGGGTGTCACATCTTAAGTGACGCACTCTGGGTGTCATATCATCAGTGACGCACTCCGGGTGTCATATCGTAAGTGACGCACTCCGGGTGTCATATCGTAAGTAACGCACTCCGGGTGCCAAATTGTAAGTGACGCACTCCGGGTGCCAAATTGTAAGTGACGCACTCCGGGTGTCATATCGTAAGTAACGCACTCCGGGTGCCAAATTGTAAGTGACGCACTCCGGGTGCCAAATTGTAAGTGACGCACTCCGGGTGTCATATCGTAAGTGACGCACTCCGGGTGTCATATCGTAAGTGACGCACTCCGGCTGACACATCGTAAGTGACGCAATCCAGGTGAGACATCATAATGACTCACTCCGGGTTACACATCGTAATTGATGCTCCGGGTGACACATCGTAAGTGATGCACTCCGGGTGACACATCGTAAGTGACGAACTCCATGTGACACATCGGAAGTGACTCATTTTGGGTGACACATCGTAAGTGATGCAATCCGGGTGACACATCGTAAATGATGCAATCCGGATGACACATCGTAAGTGATGCACTCCGGCGACACATCGTGAGTGACTCACTCTGGGTGTCACATCGTAAGTGACGCACTCTTGGTGTCATATCGTAAGTGACGCACTCCGGGTGTCATATCGTAAGTGACGCACTCTGGGTGTCATATCGTAAGTGACGCACTCTTGGTGTCATATCGTAAGTGACGCACTCCGGGTGTCATATCGTAAGTGACGCACTCTGGGTGTCATATCGTAAGTGACGCACTCCGGGTGTCATATCGTAAGTGACGCACTCCGGGTGTCATATCGTAAGTGACGCACTCCGGGTGTCATATCATAAGTGACGCACTCTGGGTGTCATATCGTGAGTGACGCACTCCGGGTGTCATATTGTCAGTGACGCACTCCGGGTGTCATATCGTAAGTGACGCACTCCGGGTGTCACATTCTATGTCCTGCACTCTTTGAGTGACACATCGTAAGTACCGCACTCCGGGTGACACATCGTAAGTGACGCACTCTGGGTGACACATTGTAAGTGACAAACCCCGGGTGACACATCGTAAGTGACGCACTCTGGGTGACACATCGTAAGCGCTGCAATCCAGGTAACACATGGTAATGACTCCGGGTTACACATCGTAAGTGACGCACTCCGGCTGACACATCGTAAGTGACGCAATCCAGGTGAGACATCATAATGACTCACTCCGGGTTACACATCGTAATTGATGCTCCGGGTGACACATCGTAAGTGATGCACTCCGGGTGACACATCGTAAGTGACGAACTCCATGTGACACATCGGAAGTGACTCATTTTGGGTGACACATCGTAAGTGATGCAATCCGGGTGACACATCGTAAATGATGCACCCCAGGTGACACATCGTAAGTGCCGCACTACGGCAACACATTGTAAGTGATGCACTCCGGGTGACACATCGTAAGTGACGCACTCCGGCGACACATTGTAAGTGACGCACTCCGGCGACACATCGTAAGTGACGCACTCCGGCGACACATCGTAAGTGCCGCACCCCAGGTGACACATCGTAAGTGCCGCACTACGGCAACACATTGTAAGTGATGCGCTCCGGGTGACACATCGTAAGTGACGCACTCCGGCGACACATTGTCAGTGATGCACCCCAGGTGACACATCGTAAGTGCCGCACTCTGGGTGTCACATCGTAAGTGATGCAATCCGGATGACACATCGTAAGTGATGCACTCCGGCGACACATCGTGAGTGACTCACTCCGGCGACACATCGTATGTGACGCACCCCAGGTGACACATCGTAAGTGACGATCTCCGGGTAACACACCGGAAGTGACTCATTTTGGGTGACACATCGTAAGTGGCGCACTCCGGGTGACACATCGTAAGTGATGCACTCCGGGTGACACATCGTAAGTGACGCACTCCAGCGACACATCGTAAGTGACACACTCCGGGTGACACATTGTAAGTGTCGAACTCTGGGTGTCATATCATCAGTGATGCACTCCAGGTGAATCATCATAAGTGACGCACTCGGGGTGAAACATCTTAAGGGCCACACTCCGGCTGACACATCGTAAGTGCCGCACTCTGGGTGTCACATCGTAAGTGACGCATTCCGGGTGACACATCGTAAGTGCCGCATGCCCGGCGACACATCGTAAGTGACGAACTCCGGGTGACACAGGTGAAGTGACACATTTTGGGTGACACATCGTAAGTACCGCACTCCGGGTGACACATCGTAAGTGCCGCACCCCAGGTGACACATCGTAAGTGCTGCAATTCAGGTGACACATCGTAATGACTCACTCCGGGTGACACATCGTAAGTACCGCACTCCGGGTGACACATCGGAAGTGACTCATTTTGGGTGACACATCGTAAACGATGCACCCCAGGTGTCACATCGTAAGTGACGCACTCCGGTGACATATTGTAAGTGACGCACTCCGGTTGACACATCGTAAGTGCCGCACTCCCGGTGACACATCGTAAGTGACGAACTCCGGGTGACACATCGGAAGTGACTCATTTTGGGCGACACATCGTAAGTGATGCAATCCGGGTGACACATCGTAAATGATGCAACCCAGGTGTCACATCGTAAGTGACGCACTCCGGTGACATATTGTAAGTGATGCACTCCAGGTTTCATATCGTCAGTGACGCACTCCGGGTGTCATATCGTCAGTGACGCACTCCGGGTGTCATATCGTCAGTGACGCACTCTGGGTGTCACATCGTAAGTGACGCCCTCCGGGTGTCACATCGTAAGTGACGCAGTCCGGGTGTCATATCGTCAGTGACGCACTCCGGTTGTCACATCGTAAGTGACGCCCTCCGGGTGTCATATCGTCAGTGACGCACTCCGGTTGTCACATCGTAAGTGATGCACTCCGGGTGTCACATCGTAAGTGACGCACTCCGGGTGTCATATCGTCAGTGACGCACTCCGGGTGTCACTTCGTAAGTGACGCACTCTTGGTGTCATATCGTAAGTGACGCACTCCGGGTGTCATATCGTAAGTGACGCACTCTGGGTGTCATATCATAAGTGACGCACTCCGGGTGTCATATCGTAAGTGACGCACTCTTGGTGTCATATCGTAAGTGACGCACTCCGGGTGTCATATCGTAAGTGACGCACTCCGGGTGTCATATTGTCAGTGACGCACTCCGGGTGTCATATCGTAAGTGACGCACTCCGGGTGTCACATTCTATGTCCTGCACTCTTTGAGTGACACATCGTAAGTACCGCACTCCGGGTGACACATCGTAAGTGACGCACTCTGGGTGACACATTGTAAGTGACAAACTCCGGGTGACACATCGTAAGTGACGCACTCTGGGTGACACATCGTAAGCGCTGCAATCCAGGTAACACATGGTAATGACTCCGGGTTACACATCGTAAGTGACGCACTCCGGCTGACACATCGTAAGTGACGCACTCCGGGTGACACATTGTAAGTGACGAACTCCGGGTGACACATCGTAAGTGACGCACTCCGGGTGTCATATTGTCAGTGACGCACTCCGGGTGTCATATCGTAAGTGACACACTCCGGGTGTCACATTCTATGTCCTGCACTCTTTGAGTGACACATCGTAAGTACCGCACTCCGGGTGACACATCGTAAGTGACGCACTCTGGGTGACACATTGTAAGTGACAAACTCCGGGTGTCATATCGTCAGTGACGCACTCCGGGTGTCACATCGTAAGTGACGCCCTCCGGGTGTCATATCGTCAGTGACGCACTCCGGTTGTCACATCGTAAGTGACGCAGTCCGGGTGTCATATCGTCAGTGACGCACTCCGGTTGTCACATCGTAAGTGACGCCCTCCGGGTGTCATATCGTCAGTGACGCACTCCGGTTGTCACATCGTAAGTGATGCACTCCGGGTGTCACATCGTAAGTGACGCACTCCGGGTGTCATATCGTCAGTGATGCACTCCGGGTGTCACATCGTAAGTGACGCACTCTTGGTGGCATATCGTAAGTGACGCACTCCGGGTGTCATATCGTAAGTGACGCACTCTTGGTGTCATATCGTAAGTGACGCACTCTTGGTGTCATATCGTAAGTGACGCACTCCGGGTGTCATATCGTAAGTGATGCACTCCGGGTGTCATATCGTAAGTGACGCACTCCGGGTGTCACATTCTATGTCCTGCACTCTTTGAGTGACACATCGTAAGTACCGCACTCCGGGTGACACATCGTAAGTGACGCACTCTGGGTGACACATTGTAAGTGACAAACTCCGGGTGACACATCGTAAGTGACGCACTCTGGGTGACACATCGTAAGCGCTGCAATCCAGGTAACACATGGTAATGACTCCGGGTTACACATCGTAAGTGACGCACTCTGGGTGACACATCGTAAGTGACGCAATCCAGGTGAGACATCATAATGACTCACTCCGGGTTACACATCGTAATTGATGCTCCGGGTGACACATCGTAAGTGATGCACTCCGGGTGACACATCGTAAGTGACGAACTCCGGCGACACATTGTAAGTGACGCACTCCGGCGACACATCGTAAGTGACGCACTCCGGCGACACATCGTAAGTGCCGCACCCCAGGTGACACATCGTAAGTGCCGCACTACGGCAACACATTGTAAGTGATGCGCTCCGGGTGACACATCGTAAGTGACGCACTCCGGCGACACATTGTCAGTGATGCACCCCAGGTGACACATCGTAAGTTCCGCACTCTGGGTGTCACATCGTAAGTGATGCAATCCGGATGACACATCGTAAGTGATGCACTCTGGCGACACATCGTGAGTGACTCACTCCGGCGACACATCGTAAGTGACGCACCCCAGGTGACACATCGTAAGTGCCGCACTCCGGGTGTCACATCGTAAGTGACGCACTCCGGGTGTCATATTGTCAGTGACGCACTCCGGGTGTCATATCGTAAGTGACGCACTCCGTGTGTCACATTCTATGTCCTGCACTCTTTGAGTGACACATCGTAAGTACCGCACTCCGGGTGACACATCGCAAGTGACGCACTCTGGGTGACACATTGTAAGTGACAAACTCCAGGTGACACATCGTAAGTGATGCACTCTGGGTGACACATCGTAAGCGCTGCAATCCAGGTAACACATGGTAATGACTCCGGGTTACACATCGTAAGTGACGCACTCCGGCTGACACATCGTAAGTGACGCACTCCGGCTGACACATTGTAAGTGACGAACTCCGGGTGACACATCGTAAGTGACGCACTCCGGGTGTCATATTGTCAGTGACGCACTCCGGGTGTCATATCGTAAGTGACACACTCCGGGTGTCACATTCTATGTCCTGCACTCTTTGAGTGACACATCGTAAGTACCGCACTCCGGGTGACACATCGTAAGTGACGCACTCTGGGTGACACATTGTAAGTGACAAACTCCGGGTGTCATATCGTCAGTGACGCACTCCGGGTGTCACATCGTAAGTGACGCCCTCCGGGTGTCATATCGTCAGTGACGCACTCCGGTTGTCACATCGTAAGTGACGCAGTCCGGGTGTCATATCGTCAGTGACGCACTCCGGTTGTCACATCGTAAGTGACGCCCTCCGGGTGTCATATCGTCAGTGACGCACTCCGGTTGTCACATCGTAAGTGATGCACTCCGGGTGTCACATCGTAAGTGACGCACTCCGGGTGTCATATCGTCAGTGACGCACTCCGGGTGTCACATCGTAAGTGACGCACTCTTGGTGTCATATCGTAAGTGACGCACTCCGGGTGTCATATCGTAAGTGACGCACTCTTGGTGTCATATCGTAAGTGACGCACTCTTGGTGTCATATCGTAAGTGACGCACTCCGGGTGTCATATCGTAAGTGACGCACTCCGGGTGTCACATTCTATGTCCTGCACTCTTTGAGTGACACATCGTAAGTACCGCACTCCGGGTGACACATCGTAAGTGACGCACTCTGGGTGACACATTGTAAGTGACAAACTCCGGGTGACACATCGTAAGTGACGCACTCTGGGTGACACATCGTAAGCGCTGCAATCCAGGTAACACATGGTAATGACTCCGGGTTACACATCGTAAGTGACGCACTCTGGGTGACACATCGTAAGTGACGCAATCCAGGTGAGACATCATAATGACTCACTCCGGGTTACACATCGTAATTGATGCTCCGGGTGACACATCGTAAGTGATGCACTCCGGGTGACACATCGTAAGTGACGAACTCCGGCGACACATTGTAAGTGACGCACTCCGGCGACACATCGTAAGTGACGCACTCCGGCGACACATCGTAAGTGCCGCACCCCAGGTGACACATCGTAAGTGCCGCACTACGGCAACACATTGTAAGTGATGCGCTCCGGGTGACACATCGTAAGTGACGCACTCCGGCGACACATTGTCAGTGATGCACCCCAGGTGACACATCGTAAGTGCCGCACTCTGGGTGTCACATCGTAAGTAATGCAATCCGGATGACACATCGTAAGTGATGCACTCCGGCGACACATCGTAAGTGACGCACTCCGGCGACACATTGTAAGTGACGCACTCCGGCGACACATCGTAAGTGACGCACTCCGGCGACACATCGTAAGTGCCGCACCCCAGGTGACACATCGTAAGTGCCGCACTACGGCAACACATTGTAAGTGATGCGCTCCGGGTGACACATCGTAAGTGACGCACTCCGGCGACACATTGTCAGTGATGCACCCCAGGTGACACATCGTAAGTGCCGCACTCTGGGTGTCACATCGTAAGTGATGCAATCCGGGTGACACATCGTAAATGATGCACCCCAGGTGACACATCGTAAGTGCCGCACTACGGCAACACATTGTAAGTGATGCACTCCGGGTGACACATCGTAAGTGAAGCACTCCGGCGACACATTGTAAGTGACGCACTCCGGCGACACATCGTAAGTGACGCACTCCGGCGACACATCGTAAGTGCCGCACCCCAGGTGACACATCGTAAGTGCCGCACTACGGCAACACATTGTAAGTGATGCGCTCCGGGTGACACATCGTAAGTGACGCACTCTGGGTGTCACATCGTAAGTGATGCAATCCGGATGACACATCGTAAGTGATGCACTCCGGCGACACATCGTGAGTGACTCACTCCGGCGACACATCGTAAGTGACGCACCCCAGGTGACACATCGTAATTGCCGCACTCCGGGTGTCACATCGTAAGTGACGATCTCCGGGTAACACACCGGAAGTGACTCATTTTGGGTGACACATCGTAAGTGGCGCACTCCGGGTGACACATCGTAAGTGATGCACTCCGGGTGACACATCGTAAGTGACACACTCCGGCGACACATCGTAAGTGACGAACTCCGGCTGACACATTGTAAGTGTCGAACTCTGGGTGTCATATCATCAGTGATGCACTCCAGGTGAATCATCATAAGTGACGCACTCGGGGTGAAACATCTTAAGGGCCACACTCCGGCTGACACATCGTAAGTGCCGCACTCTGGGTGTCACATCATAAGTGACGCACTCCGGGTGACACATCGTAAGTGCCGCATGCCCGGTGACACATCGTAAGTGACGAACTCCGGGTGACACAGGTGAAGTGACACATTTTGGGTGACACATCGTAAGTAATGCAATCCGGGTGACACATGGTAATGACTCACTCCGGGTGACACATCGTAAGTACCGCACTCCGGGTGACACATCGTAAGTGCCACACCCCAGGTGACACATCGTAAGTGCTGCAATTCAGGTGACACATCGTAATGACTCACTCCGGGTGACACATCGTAAGTACCGCACTCCGGGTGACACATCGTAAGTGACGAACTCCGGGTGACACATCGGAAGTGACTCATTTTGGGTGACACATCGTAAATGATGCACCCCAGGTGTCACATCGTAAGTGACGCACTCCGGTGACATATTGTAAGTGACGCACTCCGGGTGACACATCGTAAGTGCCGCACTCCCGGTGACACATCGTAAGTGACGAACTCCGGGTGACACATCGGAAGTGACTCATTTTGGGTGACACATCGTAAGTGATGCAATCCGGGTGACACATCGTAAATGATGCACTCCGGGTGTCATATCGTCAGTGACGCACTCCGGGTGTCATATCGTCAGTGACGCACTCCGGGTGTCACATCGTAAGTGACGCCCTCTGGGTGTCACATCGTAAGTGACGCAGTCCGGGTGTCATATCGTCAGTGACGCACTCCGGGTGTCATATCGTAAGTGACGCACTCCGGGTGTCACATTCTATGTCCTGCACTCTTTGAGTGACACATCGTAAGTACCGCACTCCGGGTGACACATCGTAAGTGACGCACTCTGGGTGACACATTGTAAGTGACAAACTCCGGGTGACACATCGTAAGTGACGCACTCTGGGTGACACATCGTAAGCGCTGCAATCCAGGTAACACATGGTAATGACTCCGGGTTACACATCGTAAGTGACGCACTCCGGCTGACACATCGTAAGTGACGCACTCCGGGTGACACATTGTAAGTGACGAACTCCGGGTGACACATCGTAAGTGACGCACTCCGGGTGTCATATTGTCAGTGACGCACTCCGGGTGTCATATCGTAAGTGACGCACTCCGGGTGTCACATTCTATGTCCTGCGCTCTTTGAGTGACACATCGTAAGTACCGCACTCCGGGTGACACATTGTAAGTGACAAACTCCGGGTGTCATATCGTCAGTGACGCACTCCGGGTGTCACATCGTAAGTGACGCAGTCCGGGTGTCATATCGTCAGTGACGCACTCCGGTTGTCACATCGTAAGTGACGCCCTCCGGGTGTCATATCGTCAGTGACGCACTCCGGTTGTCACATCGTAAGTGATGCACTCCGGGTGTCACATCGTAAGTGAAGCACTCCGGGTGTCATATCGTAAGTGACGCACTCTTGGTGTCATATCGTAAGTGACGCACTCCGGGTGTCATATCGTAAGTGACGCACTCCGGGTGTCATATTGTCAGTGACACACTCCGGGTGTCATATCATAAGTGACGCACTCCGGGTGTCACATTCTATGTCCTGCACTCTTTGAGTGACACATCGTAAGTACCGCACTCCGGGTGACACATCGTAAGTGACGCACTCTGGGTGACACATTGTAATGACAAACTCCGGGTGACACATCGTAAGTGACGCACTCTGGGTGACACATCGTAAGCGCTGCAATCCAGGTAACACATGGTAATGACTCCGGGTTACACATCGTAAGTGACGCACTCCGGCTGACACATCGTAAGTGACGCACTCCGGGTGACACATTGTAAGTGACGAACTCCGGGTGACACATCGTAAGTGACGCACTCCGGGTGTCATATTGTCAGTGACGCACTCCGGATGTCATATCGTAAGTGACGCACTCCGGGTGTCACATTCTATGTCCTGCACTCTTTGAGTGACACATCGTAAGTACCGCACTCCGGGTGACACATTGTAAGTGACAAACTCCGGGTGTCATATCGTCAGTGACGCACTCCGGGTGTCACATCGTAAGTGACGCCCTCCGGGTGTCATATCGTCAGTGACGCACTCCGGTTGTCACATCGTAAGTGACGCAGTCCGGGTGTCATATCGTCAGTGACGCACTCCGGTTGTCACATCGTAAGTGACGCCCTCTGGGTGTCATATCGTCAGTGACGCACTCCGGTTGTCACATTGTAAGTGATGCACTCCGGGTGTCACATCGTAAGTGACGCACTCCGGGTGTCATATCGTCAGTGACGCACTCCGGGTGTCACATCGTAAGTGACGCACTCTTGGTGTCATATCGTAAGTGACGCACTCCGGGTGTCATATCGTAAGTGACGCACTCTTGGTGTCATATCGTAAGTGACGCACTCTTGGTGTCATATCGTAAGTGACGTACTCCGGGTGTCATATCGTAAGTGACGCACTCCGGGTGTCATATCGTAAGTGACGCACTCCGGGTGTCACATTCTATGTCCTGCACTCTTTGAGTGACACATCGTAAGTACCGCACTCCGGGTGACACATCGTAAGTGACGCACTCTGGGTGACACATTGTAAGTGACAAACTCCGGGTGACACATCGTAAGTGACGCACTCTGGGTGACACATCGTAAGCGCTGCAATCCAGGTAACACATGGTAATGACTCCGGGTTACACATCGTAAGTGACGCACTCTGGGTGACACATCGTAAGTGACGCAATCCAGGTGAGACATCATAATGACTCACTAAGGGTTACACATCGTAATTGATGCTCCGGGTGACACATCGTAAGTGATGCACTCCAGGTGACACATCGGAAGTGACGAACTCCGTGTGACACATCGGAAGTGACTCATTTTGGGTGACACATCGTAAGTGATGCAATCCGGGTGACACATCGTAAATGATGCACCCCAGGTGACACATCGTAAGTGCCGCACTACGGCAACACATTGTAAGTGATGCACTCCGGGTGACACATCGTAAGTGACGCACTCCGGCGACACATTGTAAGTGACGCACTCCGGCGACACATCGTAAGTGACGCACTCCGGCGACACATCGTAAGTGCCGCACCCCAGGTGACACATCGTAAGTGCCGCACTACGGCAACACATTGTAAGTGATGCGCTCCGGGTGACACATCGTAAGTGACGCACTCCGGCGACACATTGTCAGTGATGCACCCCAGGTGACACTTCGTAAGTGCCGCACTCTGGGTGTCACATCGTAAGTGATGCAATCCGGGTGACACATCGTAAATGATGCACCCCAGGTGACACATCGTAAGTGCCGCACTACGGCAACACATTGTAAGTGATGCACTCCGGGTGACACATCGTAAGTGACGCACTCCGGCGACACATTGTAAGTGACGCACTCCGGCGACACATCGTAAGTGACGCACTCCGGCGACACATCGTAAGTGCCGCACCCCAGGTGACACATCGTAAGTGCCGCACTACGGCAACACATTGTAAGTGACACACTCCGGGTGACACATTGTAATGACTCACTCCAGGTGACACATCGTAAGTGTCGAACTCTGGGTGTCATATCATCAGTGATGCACTCCAGGTGAATCATCATAAGTGACGCACTCGGGGTGAAACATCTTAAGGGCCACACTCCGGCTGACACATCGTAAGTGCCGCACTCTGGGTGTCACATCGTAAGTGACGCACTCCGGGTGACACATCGTAAGTGCCGCATGACCGGTGACACATCGTAAGTGATGAACTCCGGGTGACACAGGTGGAAGTGACACATTTTGGGTGACACATCGTAAGTGATGCAATCCGGGTGACACATCGTAAGTGACGAACTCCGGCTGACACATTGTAAGTGACGAACTCCGGGTGACACATCGTAAGTGACGAACTCCGGGTGACACATCGTAAGTGACGCACTCCGGGTGACACATCGTAAGTGACAAACTCCGGGTGACACATCGTAAGTGACGAACTCCGGCTGACACATTGTAAGTGACGCACTCCGGGTGACACATCGTAAGTGACGAACTCCGGGTGACACATTGTAAGTGACGAACTCCGGGTGACACATCGTAAATGACGAACTCCGGGTGACACATCGGAAGTGACGAACTCCGGCTGACACATCGTAAGTGCCGCACTCCGGGTGACACATCGTAAGTGCCGCATGCCCGGTGACACATCGTAAGTGACGAACTCCGGGTGACACAGGTGGAAGTGACACATTTTGGGTGACACATCGTAAGTAATGCAATCCGGGTGACACATGGTAATGACTCACTCCGGGTGACACATCGTAAGTACCGCACTCCGGGTGACACATCGTAAGTGCCACACCCCAGGTGACACATCGTAAGTGCTGCAATTCAGGTGACACATCGTAATGACTCACTCCGGGTGACACATCGTAAGTACCGCACTCCGGGTGACACATCGTAAGTGACGAACTCCGGGTGACACATCGGAAGTGACTCATTTTGGGTGACACATCGTAAATGATGCACCCCAGGTGTCACATCGTAAGTGACGCACTCCGGTGACATATTGTAAGTGACGCACTCCGGGTGACACATCGTAAGTGCCGCACTCCCGGTGACACATCGTAAGTGACGAACTCCGGGTGACACATCGGAAGTGACTCATTTTGGGTGACACATCGTAAGTGATGCAATCCGGGTGACACATCGTAAATGATGCACTCCGGGTGTCATATCGTCAGTGACGCACTCCGGGTGTCATATCGTCAGTGACGCACTCCGGGTGTCACATCGTAAGTGACGCCCTCTGGGTGTCACATCGTAAGTGACGCAGTCCGGGTGTCATATCGTCAGTGACGCACTCCGGGTGTCATATCGTAAGTGACGCACTCCGGGTGTCACATTCTATGTCCTGCACTCTTTGAGTGACACATCGTAAGTACCGCACTCCGGGTGACACATCGTAAGTGACGCACTCTGGGTGACACATTGTAAGTGACAAACTCCGGGTGACACATCGTAAGTGACGCACTCTGGGTGACACATCGTAAGCGCTGCAATCCAGGTAACACATGGTAATGACTCCGGGTTACACATCGTAAGTGACGCACTCCGGCTGACACATCGTAAGTGACGCACTCCGGGTGACACATTGTAAGTGACGAACTCCGGGTGACACATCGTAAGTGACGCACTCCGGGTGTCATATTGTCAGTGACGCACTCCGGGTGTCATATCGTAAGTGACGCACTCCGGGTGTCACATTCTATGTCCTGCGCTCTTTGAGTGACACATCGTAAGTACCGCACTCCGGGTGACACATTGTAAGTGACAAACTCCGGGTGTCATATCGTCAGTGACGCACTCCGGGTGTCACATCGTAAGTGACGCAGTCCGGGTGTCATATCGTCAGTGACGCACTCCGGTTGTCACATCGTAAGTGACGCCCTCCGGGTGTCATATCGTCAGTGACGCACTCCGGTTGTCACATCGTAAGTGATGCACTCCGGGTGTCACATCGTAAGTGAAGCACTCCGGGTGTCATATCGTAAGTGACGCACTCTTGGTGTCATATCGTAAGTGACGCACTCCGGGTGTCATATCGTAAGTGACGCACTCCGGGTGTCATATTGTCAGTGACGCACTCCGGGTGTCATATCGTAAGTGACGCACTCCGGGTGTCACATTCTATGTCCTGCACTCTTTGAGTGACGCATCGTAAGTACCGCACTCCGGGTGACACATCGTAAGTGACGCACTCTGGGTGACACATTGTAAGTGACAAACTCCGGGTGACACATCGTAAGTGACGCACTCTGGGTGACACATCGTAAGCGCTGCAATCCAGGTAACACATGGTAATGACTCCGGGTTACACATCGTAAGTGACGCACTCTGGGTGACACATCGTAAGTGACGCAATCCAGGTGAGACATCATAATGACTCACTCCGGGTTACACATCGTAATTGATGCTCCGGGTGACACATCGTAAGTGATGCACTCCAGGTGACACATCGGAAGTGACGAACTCCGTGTGACACATCGGAAGTGACTCATTTTGGGTGACACATCGTAAGTGATGCAATCCGGGTGACACATCGTAAATGATGCACCCCAGGTGACACATCGTAAGTGCCGCACTACGGCAACACATTGTAAGTGATGCACTCCGGGTGACACATCGTAAGTGACGCACTCCGGCGACACATTGTAAGTGACGCACTCCGGCGACACATCGTAAGTGACGCACTCCGGCGACACATCGTAAGTGCCGCACCCCAGGTGACACATCGTAAGTGCCGCACTACGGCAACACATTGTAAGTGATGCGCTCCGGGTGACACATCGTAAGTGACACACTCCGGCGACACATTGTCAGTGATGCACCCCAGGTGACACTTCGTAAGTGCCGCACTCTGGGTGTCACATCGTAAGTGATGCAATCCGGGTGACACATCGTAAATGATGCACCCCAGGTGACACATCGTAAGTGCCGCACTACGGCAACACATTGTAAGTGATGCACTCCGGGTGACACATCGTAAGTGACGCACTCCGGCGACACATTGTAAGTGACGCACTCCGGCGACACATCGTAAGTGACGCACTCCGGCGACACATCGTAAGTGCCGCACCCCAGGTGACACATCGTAAGTGCCGCACTACGGCAACACATTGTAAGTGACACACTCCGGGTGACACATTGTAATGACTCACTCCAGGTGACACATCGTAAGTGTCGAACTCTGGGTGTCATATCATCAGTGATGCACTCCAGGTGAATCATCATAAGTGACGCACTCGGGGTGAAACATCTTAAGGGCCACACTCCGGCTGACACATCGTAAGTGCCGCACTCTGGGTGTCACATCGTAAGTGACGCACTCCGGGTGACACATCGTAAGTGCCGCATGACCGGTGACACATCGTAAGTGACGAACTCCGGGTGACACAGGTGGAAGTGACACATTTTGGGTGACACATCGTAAGTGATGCAATCCGGGTGACACATCGTAAGTGACGAACTCCGGCTGACACATTGTAAGTGACGAACTCCGGGTGACACATCGTAAGTGACGAACTCCGGGTGACACATCGTAAGTGACGCACTCCGGGTGACACATCGTAAGTGACGAACTCCGGCTGACACATTGTAAGTGACGCACTCCGGGTGACACATCGTAAGTGACGAACTCCGGGTGACACATTGTAAGTGACGAACTCCGGGTGACACATCGTAAATGACGAACTCCGGGTGACACATCGGAAGTGACGAACTCCGGCTGACACATCGTAAGTGCCGCACTCCGGGTGACACATCGTAAGTGCCGCATGCCCGGTGACACATCGTAAGTGACGAACTCCGGGTGACACAGGTGGAAGTGACACATTTTGGGTGACACATCGTAAGTGATGCAATCCGGGTGACACATCGTAAGTGACGAACTCCGGCTGACACATTGTAAGTGACAAACTCCGGGTGACACATCGTAAGTGACGAACTCCGGGTGACACATCGTAAGTGACGAACTCCGGGTGACACATGGTAAGTGACGAACTCCGGGTGACACATCGTAAGTGACGAACTCCGGGTGACACATCGTAAGTGACGAACTCCGGGTGACACATCGTAAGTGACGAACTCCGGGTGACACATCGTAAGTGACGCACTCCGGGTGACACATCGTAAGTGACAAACTCCGGGTGACACATCGTAAGTGACGAACTCCGGCTGACACATTGTAAGTGACGCACTCCGGGTGACACATCGTAAGTGATGAACTCCGGGTGACACATCGTAAATGATGAACTCCGGGTGACACATCGTAAGTGACGAACTCCGGGTGACACATCGTAAGTGACGAACTCCGGGTGACACATCGTAAGTGACGCACTCCGGCTGACATATCGTAAGTGACGCACTCCGGCTGACACATCGTAAGTGACGCACTCCGGCTGACACATTGTAAGTGACGCACTCCGGGTGACACATCGTAAGTGACAAACTCCAGGTGACACATCGTAAGTGACGCACTCCGGCTGACACATTGTAAGTGACGCACTCCGGGTGACACATCGCAAGTGACGAACTCCGGGTGACACATTGTAAGTGACGAACTCCGGGTGACACATCGTAAGTGACGCACTCCGGCGACACATCGTAAGTGCCGCACCCCAGGTGACACATCGTAAGTGCCGCACTACGGCAACACATTGTAAGTGATGCGCTCCGGGTGACACATCGTAAGTGACGCACTCCGGTGACACATTGTCATTGATGCACCCCAGGTGACACATCGTAAGTGCCGCACTCTGGGTGTCACATCGTAAGTGATGCAATCCGGGTGACACATCGTAAATGATGCACCCCAGGTGACACATCGTAAGTGACGCACTCCGGCGACACATCGTAAGTGACGAACTCCGGGTGACACATCGTAAGTGATGAACTCCGGGTGACACATCGTAAGTGACGAACTCCGGGTGACACATCGTAAGTGACGAACTCCGGGTGACACATTGTAAGTGACGCACTCCGGCTGACACATTGTAAGTGACGCACTCCGGGTGACACATTGTAAGTGACGAACTCCCGGTGACACATCGTAAGTGACGCACTCCGGGTGACACATCGTAAGTGACAAACTCCGGGTGACACATCGTAAGTGACGAACTCCGGCTGACACATTGTAAGTGACGCACTCCGGGTGACACATCGTAAGTGACGAACTCCGGGTGACACATTGTAAGTGACGAACTCCGGGTGACACATCGTAAATGACGAACTCCGGGTGACACATCGTAAGTGACGAACTCCGGGTGACACATCGTAAGTGACGAACTCCGGCTGACACATCGTAAGTGACGCACTCCGGCTGACATATCGTAAGTGACGCACTCCGGCTGACACATCGTAAGTGACGCACTCCGGCTGACACATTGTAAGTGACGCACTCCGGGTGACACATCGTAAGTGACAAACTCCAGGTGACACATCGTAAGTGACGCACTCCGGCTGACACATTGTAAGTGACGCACTCCGGCTGACACATTGTAAGTGACGAACTCCGGGTGACACATCGTAAGTGACGAACTCCGGGTGACACATCGTAAGTGACGCACTCCGGCTGACACATTGTAAGTGACGAACTCTGGGTGACACATTGTAAGTGACGAACTCCGGGTGACACATCGTAAGTGCTGCAATCCAGGTGAGACATCGTAATGACTCACTCCGGGTTACATATCGTAATGACTCACTCCGGGTTACACATCGTAAGTGATGCTCCGGGTGACACATCGTAAGTGACGCACTCCGGGTGACAGATCGTAAGTGCTGCACTCCGGGTGTCACATCGTAAGTGACGCACTCCGGGTGACACATCGTAAGTGCCGCACTCCGGGTGACACATCGTAAGTGACGAACTCCGGGTAACACATCGTAAGTGATACACTCCAGGTGACACATCGTAAGTGCCGCAATCCAGGTGAGACATCGTAATGACTCACTCCGGGTTACACATCGTAATTGATGCTTCGGGTGACACATCGTAAATGATGCACCCCAGGTGACACATCGTAAGTGCAGCACTCCGGGTGTCACATCGTAAGTGACTCACTCCGGCGACACATTGTTAGTGATGCACTCAGGGTGACACATCGTAAGTGACGCAATACGGATGACACATCGTAAGTGATGCACTCCGGCGACACATCGTAAGTGATACACTCCGGGTGACACATCATGAGTGACACATTCTGGGTGACACATCTTAAGTTACGCACTCCAGGTGACACATCGTAATGACTCACTCCAGGTGACACATCGTAATGACTCACTCCAGGTGACACATCATAAGTGACGGACTCCGGATGATACGTTGTAAGTGACGCACTCCGGGTGACACATCGTAAGTGCCGCACTCCGGGTGTCACATCGTAAGTGACGAACTCCGGGTAACACATCGGAAGTGACTCATTTTGGGTGACACATCGGAAGTGATGCAATCCGGGTGACACATCGTAAATGATGCACCCCAGGTAACACATCGTAAGTGCCGCACTCCGGGTGTCACATCGTAAGTGACTCACTCCGGCGACACATTGTTAGTGATGCACTCAGGGTGACACATCGTAAGTGACGCAATACGGATGACACATCGTAAGTGATGCACTCCGGCGACACATCGTAAGTGATACACTCCGGGTGACACATCATGAGTGACACATTCTGGGTGACACATCTTAAGTCACGCACTCCAGGTGACACATTATAAGTGACACACTCCAGGTGACACATCGTAATGACTCACTCCGGGTTACACATCGTAAGTGACGCACACTGGGTGGCACATCGGAAGTGACTCATTTTGGGTGACACATCGTAAGTGACGCAATCCGGGTGACACATCGTAAGTGATAGACTCCAGGTGACGTATCGTAAGTGCCACAATCCAGGCGAGACATCGTAATGACTCACTCCGGGTGACACATTGTAAGTGATGCACTCCGGGTGACACATCGTAAGTGACGCACTCCGGGTGACACATCATAAGTGATGCACTCCGGGTGACACATCGTAAGTGATACACTCCAGGTGACGTATCGTAAGTGCCACAATCCAGGCGAGACATCGTAATGACTCACTCCGGGTGACACATTGTAAGTGATGCACTCCGGGTGACACATCGTAAGTGATGCACTCCGGGTGACACATCGTAAGTGACGCACTCCGAGTGACACATCGTAAGTGATGCACTCCGGGTGTCACATTATAAGTGACGTGCTCCGGGCGACACATCGCAAGCGGCTCACTTCAGGTGACACATCGTAAGTGCCGCACTCTAGGTGACACATCGTAAGTGATGCTCTAGGGTGACACATCGTAAGTGACACACACGAGGTGACACATCGTAAGTGACACATTCCGGATGACACATCGTAAGTGACGAAATCTGGGTGGCACATCGGAAGTGACTCATTTTGGGTTACACATCGTAAGTGATGCTCCGGGTGACACATCGTAAGTGACGCACTCCGGGTGACACATCGTAAGTGCCGCACTCCAGGTGAGACATCGTAATGACTCACTCCGGGTTACACATCGTAATTGATGCTTCGGGTGACACATCGTAAGTGACGCACTCCGGGTGACACGTCGTAAGTGCCGTACTCCGGGTGTCACATCGTAAGTGACTCACTCCGGCGACACATTGTTAGTGATGCACTCAGGGTGACACATCGTAAGTGACGAACTACGGGTGACACATCGTAAGTGACGCACTCCGGGTGACACATCGTAAGTGATACACTCCAGGTGACACATCGTAAGTGCCACAATCCAGGCGAGACATGGTAATGACTCACTCCGGGTGACACATCGTAAGTGACGCACTCCAGGTGACTCATCGTAAGTGATGCACTCCGGTGACACATCGTAAGTGACACACTCTGGGTGACACATTGTAAGTGATGCACTCCGGGTGACACATCATAAGTGACGCACTCCGGGTGACACATCGTAAGTGACACACTCCGGGTGACACATCGTAAGTGACGCACTACGCGTGACACATCGTAAGTGACGCACTCTGGGTATCACATCGTAAGTGACGTGCTCCGGGTGACACATCGTAAGCGGCTCACTTCAGGTGACACATCGTAAGTGCCGCACTGTAGGTGACACATCGTAAGTGATGCTCTAGGGTGACACATCGTAAGTGACACACAGGAGGTGACACATCGTAAGTGACACATTCCGGATGACACATCGTATGTGACGAACTCTGGGTGGCACATCGGAAGTGACTCATTTTGGGTTACACATCGTAAGTGAAGCTGCGGGTGACACATCGTAAGTGACGCACTCTGGGTGACACATCGTAAGTGACGCACTCCAGGTTACACATCGTAAGTGATGCTCCGGGTGACACATCGTTAGTGACACACTCCGGGTGACACATCGTAAGTGACGCACTCCGGGTGACACAACGTAAGTGATGCTCCGGGTGACACATCGTAAGTGATGCACTCTGGGTGACACATCGTAAGTGACGCACTACGCGTGACACATCGTAAGTGACGCACTCCGGGTGTCACATCGTAAGTGACGCACTCCAGGTGACTCATCGTAAGTGATGCACTCCGGTGACACATCGTAAGTGACACACTCTGGGTGACACATCGTAAGTGATGCACTCCGGGTGACACATCATAAGTGACGCACTACGCGTGACACATCGTAAGTGACGCACTCCGGGTATCACATCGTAAGTGACGTGCTCCGGGTGACACATCGTAAGCGGCTCACTTCAGGTGACACATCGTAAGTGCTGCACTGTAGGTGACACATCGTAAGTGATGCTCTAGGGTGACACATCGTAAGTGACACACAGGAGGTGACACATCGTAAGTGACACATTCCGGATGACACATCGTAAGTGACGAACTCTGGGTGGCACATCGGAAGTGACTCATTTTGGGTTACACATCGTAAGTGAAGCTGCGGGTGACACATCGTAAGTGACGCACTCTGGGTGGCACATCGTAAGTGACGCACTCCAGGTTACACATCGTAAGTGATGCTCCGGGTGACACATCATGAGTGACACATTCTGGGTGACACATCTTAAGTTACGCACTCCAGGTGACACATCGTAATGACTCACTCCAGGTGACACATCGTAATGACTCACTCCAGGTGACACATCATAAGTGACGGACTCCGGATGATACGTTGTAAGTGACGCACTCCGGGTGTCACATCGTAAGTGACGCACTCCAGGTGACTCATCGTAAGTGATGCACTCCGGTGACACATCGGAAGTGACTCATTTTGGGTGACACATCGGAAGTGATGCAATCCGGGTGACACATCGTAAATGATGCACCCCAGGTAACACATCGTAAGTGCCGCACTCCGGGTGTCACATCGTAAGTGACTCACTCCGGGTGACACATCGTAAGTGACGCACTCCGGGTGACACATCATAAGTGATGCACTCCGGGTGACACATCGTAAGTGATACACTCCAGGTGACGTATCGTAAGTGCCACAATCCAGGCGAGACATCGTAATGACTCACTCCGGGTGACACATTGTAAGTGATGCACTCCGGGTGACACATCGTAAGTGATGCACTCCGGGTGACACATCGTAAGTGACGCACTCCGAGTGACACATCGTAAGTGATGCACTCCGGGTGTCACATTATAAGTGACGTGCTCCGGGCGACACATCGCAAGCGGCTCACCTCAGGTGACACATCGTAAGTGCCGCACTCTAGGTGACACATCGTAAGTGATGCTCTAGGGTGACACATCGTAAGTGACACACACGAGGTGACACATCGTAAGTGACACATTCCGGATGACACATCGTAAGTGACGAACTCTGGGTAGCACATCGGAAGTGACTCATTTTGGGTTACACATCGTAAGTGATGCTCCGGGTGACACATCGTAAGTGACGCACTCCGGGTGACACATCGTAAGTGCCGCACTCCAGGTGAGACATCGTAATGACTCACTCCGGGTTACACATCGTAATTGATGCTTCGGGTGACACATCGTAAGTGACGCACTCCGGGTGACACGTCATAAGTGCCGCACTCCGGGTGTCACATCGTAAGTGACGCACTCTGGGTGACACATCGTAAGTGACGCACTCCAGGTTACACATCGTAAGTGATGCTCCGGGTGACACATCGTTAGTGACACACTCCGGGTGACACATCGTAAGTGACGCACTCTGGGTGACACAACGTAAGTGATGCTCCGGGTGACACATCGTAAGTGATGCACTCCGGGTGACACATCGTAAGTGATGCACTCTGGGTGACACATCGTAAGTGACGCACTACGCGTGACACATCGTAAGTGACGCACTCCGGGTGTCACATCGTAAGTGACGCACTCCAGGTGACTCATCGTAAGTGATGCACTCCGGTGACACATCGTAAGTGACACACTCTGGGTGACACATCGTAAGTGATGCACTCCGGGTGACACATCATAAGTGACGCACTCCGGGTGACACATCGTAAGTGACGCACTCCGGGTGACACATCGTAAGTGCCGCACTCAAGGTGAGACATCGTAATGACTCACTCCGGGTTACACATCGTAATTGATGCTTCGGGTGACACATCGTAAGTGACGCACTCCGGGTGACACGTCGTAAGTGCCGTACTCCGGGTGTCACATCGCAAGTGACTCACACCGGGTGGCACATCGTAAGTGACGCACACCGGGTGACACATCGTAAGTGACGCACTCCGGGTGACACATCGTAAGTGATACACTCCAGGTGACACATCGTAAGTGCCACAATCCAGGCGAGACATCGTAATGACTCACTCCGGGTGACACATCGTAAGTGACGCACTCCAGGTGACTCATCGTAAGTGATGCACTCCGGTGACACATCGTAAGTGACACACTCTGGGTGACACATCGTAAGTGATGCACTCCGGGTGACACATCATAAGTGACGCACTCCGGGTGACACATCGTAAGTGACACACTCCGGGTGACACATCGTAAGTGACGCACTACGCGTGACACATCGTAAGTGACGCACTCTGGTATCACATCGTAAGTGACGTGCTCCGGGTGACACATCGTAAGCGGCTCACTTCAGGTGACACATTGTAAGTGCCGCACTGTAGGTGACACATCGTAAGTGATGCTCTAGGGTGACACATCGTAAGTGACACACAGGAGGTGACACATCGTAAGTGACACATTCCGGATGACACATCGTATGTGACGAACTCTGGGTGGCACATCGGAAGTGACTCATTTTGGGTTACACATCGTAAGTGAAGCTGCGGGTGACACATCGTAAGTGACGCACTCTGGGTGACACATCGTAAGTGACGCACTCCAGGTTACACATCGTAAGTGATGCTCCGGGTGACACATCGTTAGTGACACACTCCGGGTGACACATCGTAAGTGACGCACTCCGGGTGACACAACGTAAGTGATGCTCCGGGTGACACATCGTAAGTGATGCACTCCGGGTGACACATCGTAAGTGATGCACTCTGGGTGACACATCGTAAGTGACGCACTCCGGGTGTCACATCGTAAGTGACGCACTCCAGGTGACTCATCGTAAGTGATGCACTCCGGTGACACATCGTAAGTGACACACTCTGGGTGACACATCGTAAGTGATGCACTCCGGGTGACACATCATAAGTGATGCACTCCGGGTGACACATCGTAAGTGACACACTCCGGGTGACACATCGTAAGTGACGCACTACGCGTGACACATCGTAAGTGACGCACTCCGGGTATCACATCGTAAGTGACGTGCTCCGGGTGACACATCGTAAGCGGCTCACTTCAGGTGACACATCGTAAGTGCTGCACTGTAGGTGACACATCGTAAGTGATGCTCTAGGGTGACACATCGTAAGTGACACACAGGAGGTGACACATCGTAAGTGACACATTCCGGATGACACATCGTAAGTGACGAACTCTGGGTGGCACATCGGAAGTGACTCATTTTGGGTTACACATCGTAAGTGAAGCTGCGGGTGACACATCGTAAGTGACGCACTCTGGGTGACACATCGTAAGTGACGCACTCCAGGTTACACATCGTAAGTGATGCTCCGGGTGACACATCGTTGGTGACGCACTCCGGGTGACACATCGTAAGTGATGCTCCGGGTGACACATCGTAAGTGACGCACTCCGGGTGACACAACGTAAGTGATGCTCCGGGTGACACATCGTAAGTGACGCACTACGCGTGACACATCGTAAGTGACGCACTCCGGGTGTCACATCGTAAGTGACGCACTACGCGTGACACATCGTAAGTGACGCACTCCGGGTGTCACATCGTAAGTGACGCGCTCCGGGTGACACATCGTAAGTGACGCACTCCGGGTGACACATTGTAAGTGACGCACTCCGGGTGACACATCGTAAGTGACACACTCCGGGTGACACATCGTAAGTGACGCACTCCGAGTGACACATCGTAAGTGACGCACTCCAGGTGACACATCGTAAGTGACGCACTCCGGGTGACACATCGTAAGTGATGCTCCGGGTGACACATCGTAAGTGACGCACCCCGGGTGACACATCGTAAGTGATGCTCCGGGTGACACATCGTAAGTGACGCACTCCGGGTGACACATCGTAAGTGACGCACTCCGGGTGACACATCGTAAGTGACGCATTCCAGCCTGAGCCTGAAATCGATGAACAGTCGGACTACGTTGATACTCTGGACGTGGGCGTTGCTGGCAGCCCGTGCCCGCCCCGGGTCACCCCGTGAGGGGGTGGGCGGTGGGTCCTCCGCAGTCCCGAGCGGTGAAGGTTCTCCCACGGTGACGACCGGTCGGGGAGTTCCAGGTGGAGGCCATTCGGCCCCTCGAGCCTGTTACACAGGAACAGGAGGAGGCCATTCAGCCCCTCGAGCCTGTTACACAGGAACAGGAGGAGGCCATTCAGCCCCCTCGAGCCTGTTACACAGGAACAGGAGGAAGCCCGTTCAGCCCCTCGAGCCTGTTACACAGGAACAGGAGGAGGCCATTCAGCCCCCTCGAGCCTGTTACACAGGAACAGGAGGAGGCCCGTTCAGCCCCTCGAGCCTGTTACACAGGAACAGGAGGAGGCCCGTTCAGCCCCTCGAGCCTGTTACACAGGAACAGGAGGAGGCCCGTTCAG
Organism: Heptranchias perlo; assembly: GCF_035084215.1. Classification (NCBI taxonomy): domain Eukaryota; kingdom Metazoa; phylum Chordata; class Chondrichthyes; order Hexanchiformes; family Hexanchidae; genus Heptranchias; species Heptranchias perlo. The sequence goes on from NW_027139461.1 coordinate 190,759, forward strand.
CCCCTCGAGCCTGTTACACAGGAACAGGAGAAGGCCATTCAGCCCCTCAAGGGTCGACTCCACCAATGGTTGATCTGCACAGATCACAACCAGCGCACACTCCCAACAGGCAAACGTGATTCTTGCCCCTTCCCAGGATAATAGGGCGTAACCAAGGTAACGGGCCGCACTGTCGGAGGGTCGGTACTGAGGGAGCCCCGCACTGTCGGAGGGTCGGTACCGAGGGAGCGCCGCACTGTCGGAGGGTCGGTACCGAGGGAGCGCCGCACTGTCGGAGGGTCGGTACCGAGGGAGCGCCGCACTGTCGGAGGGTCGGTACCGAGGGAGCGCCGCACTGTCGGAGGGTCGGTACCGAGGGAGTGCCGCACTGTCGGAGGGTCGGTACAGAGGGAGCGCCGCACTGTCGGAGGGTCGGTACTGAGGGAGCGCCGCACTGTCGGAGGGTCGGTACTGAGGGAGCGCCGCACTGTCGGAGGGTCAGTACCGAGGGAGCGCCGCACTCTCGGAGGGTCGGTACCGAGGGAGCGCCGCACTGTCGGAGGGTCGGTACCGAGGGAGCGCCGCACTCTCGGAGGGTCGGTACCGAGGGAGCGCCGCACTCTCGGAGGGTCGGTACCGAGGGAGCGCCGCACTGTCGGACGTGCCGTCTTTCAGGACGAGACGTCGAACCGAGGGCCCCGTCTGCCCCTCTCGGGCGGGACGCCTAAGATCCCACGGCCCACGATTGGAAGAAGAGCAGGGAGGCGGGGGTGGGGGGACTTCTCCCCGGTGGTGGGGGGGCCCCGACATTTATCCCCTCGACCGACATCGCCGAAGGGTCTGGGTCATTTATCGGAGTCGCTGTTGGTGGGATCTTGCTGCGCGTAAATCGCCACAACTCAACAACGGCCACGTCTCCACTGAGCTGCGTCGCGCCTTGAGACGAATGGGGCGAGAGAAAGGGGAGTTTTGAAGGATAGAATTGAGAAACGGGGACTCGTGTGAGGTTCGAAGACTTTATTTGTCGAACAATAGTTGACGTCAATCAGCCATTTTGAAACTGTGCTCCCAGTCCGCGGGCCTAGATCAGGCCTCACGTTAATATATATATATATATATATTCAGATCAATAATCTCTATACATAACACCTCCACGGAAGCAAGAGAACGATTTATTTGACATCATTTACACACCAAGACGATGGAAATAAGTTAAAACGACAGCCGCCGTGAAGGAAAATTAATCTCGCGTGGAATTCAAAATGGCGGCTGAAGTGAGGAGGACATTTCTGAGCCTCGGGCCGAGGCCTCGAGGGACGCAGCCAGTGGGGGGGGGGGGGGAAGAGAGCCGGGGAGGGGAGGGAATGGGAGGGGAGGGGAGAGGAGAGGAGGGGAGGGGAGAGGAGGGAACGAGAGGGGAGGGAATGGGAGGGGAGAGGATGGGAGAGGGGGGGAAGAGGAGGAGAGGGGATAGGAGGGGAGAGGAGGGGAGGGGAGAGGAGGGAACGAGAGGGGAGGGAATGGGAGGGGGGAGGGGAGAGGATGGGAGAGGGGGGAAGAGGAGGAGAGGGGATAGGAGGGGAGAGGAGGGGAGGGGAGAGGAGAAGATGGGAGAGGGGGGAAGAGGAGGAGAGGGGATAGGAGGGGAGAGGAGGGGAGGGGAGAGGAGGGAACGAGAGGGGAGGGAATGGGAGGGGGGAGGGGAGAGGATGGGAGAGGGGGGAAGAGGAGGAGAGGGGATAGGAGGGGAGAGGAGAGGAGAGGATGGGAGAGGGGGGGAAGAGGAGGAGAGGGGATAGGAGGGAATGAGAGGGGAGGGAATGGGAGGGGAGGGGAGAGGAGAGGAGGGGAGGGGAGAGGAGGGAATGAGAGGGGAGGGAATGGGAGGGGAGGGGAGGTGAGAGGATGGGAGAGGGGGGAAGAGGAGGAGAGGGGATAGGAGGGAATGAGAGGGGAGGGAATGGGAGGGGAGGGATTGGGAGGGGAGGGGAGAGGAGAGGAGGGGAGAGGGGGGGTGGGGAGGGGAGAGGAGGAAATGAGAGGGAAGGAATGGGAGGGGAGGGGAGAGGAGAGGAGGGAGGGGAGATGGGGGGAGAGAAGGGGAGTGGGGAAGAGGAGGCGAGGGGATGGGAGGAGATGGAATGGGAAGGGAGGGGAGGGGAGAGGATGGGAGAGGGGGGAAGAGGAAGAGAGGGGATAGGAGGAGGGGGAGAGGAGGGAATGGGAGATGGGGGGAGAGAAGGGGAGGGGAGAAAGGGGAGGGGGAAGAGGAGGAGAGGGGATAGGAGGAAGGGGAGAGGAGGGAATGGGAGGGGAGGGGAGAGGAGGGGAGAGGCGGAGATTGGTGGCGGAGAGGAGGGGAGGGGCAGGGGAATTGAAGGGAGAGGAGGGGGTGAGAGGAGGGCAGGAGGTGGGAGGGGAGGGGAGGAGATGGGAGGGGAGGTGAGGGGAGGGAAGGGGAGTGAAGGGGAGGGGAGGGGAGAGAAGAGGAGGGAAGCGAAGGGAATTGGAGGGGAGAGGAGAGGAGAGGAGAGAAGGGGAGTGGAGGGGAGAGGAGTGGAGGGGAGGGAAGAGGAGGGCAGGAGAAGGGAGGGGTGGTGAGGGGAAGGAAGGGGAGTGAAGAGGAGAGAAGCA